>NW_007252851.1:573490-582682 GCF_000164805.1 Carlito syrichta
TGATTTTTGTATATCTTTTGTCTTCTATGTCCTGGATTTGGGCTTTTATTTTGGTGATCTGGATTCTTCTGCTGAAATGAGGGTTTTTGTGGTCTTGCTTTTCCAGCTGCTTTAGGTGACTTGTTAGGTTGTGAATTTCTGTTCCTTCCATTTTCTTCATGTGTGTTTGTAGGGATATAAATTTCCCTCTTACTACAGCTTTCAGGGCATCCCAGAGATTTTGATAAGATGTTTCTTCATTTTCATTTGTTTCCAGGTATCTTTTGATCTCTGTTTTGATTTCATCATTGACCCAGGAGTTGTTCAGCAGCATGCTGTTTAGTGTCCATGTCTTTGTGGGTTTTGGGGGGACTTTGTTGGTGTCAATGTTTATTTTTATTCCACTGTGGTCCAAGAAGGTGCATGGAAGAATTTCGGTCCTTTTAAATTTGCTTATGCTTGATTTATGGCCGAGTATGTGATCAATCTTAGAATATGTTCCATGTGGTGATGAGTAGAATGTGTATTCTGTGGTCTTTGGATGGAGTGTTCTGTAGGTATCAATTAATTCCATTTGGTCCAAAGTCACATTCAGGTTCCGGATCTCCTTGCTGATTTTTTGTCCTGATGATCTGTCTAGGGTTGTGAGTGGGGTATTAAAGTCCCCAGTTATGATGGTGTTAGAGTCAATATCTTTCTTTAGTTTTCCTAGAAGTTGCTTTATGAAAGTTGTATGCCATTACTTTTAACAACAGCCTTGGCCAGGTGTTGTGGCTCACACCTGTAATCCCAGCACTTTGGGAGGCTGAGGCAAGAGGATTGCTTGAGCCCAGGAGTTTGAGACCAGCCTAGGCAACATAGTGAGACCTTGCCTCTACAAAAAAAAAAAAAAATTTTAAAAAAATTAGACAGGTGTGGTGGTGCACATCTGCCATCCCAGCTATTCATGGGCTGAGGCAGAAGGATCTCCTGAGCCCAGGAGGTCGAAGCTGTGTTGAGCCATAATTATACCACTGCCCTCCAGGTTGGACAACAAAGTGAGACTCCCAACTAAATAAAATTTTTAAAAATTTGGCAAAGAGAGTAGCTCTAGTAAAGAGAATAGCTATAAAATCAGATGTCTTGTGTTTACTTTAGTGAATAAATAACTTTTTCTTCAAAACCTTATTTTTACAGTTGTGGGAAAACAGAGAGACCATGACACTGAGATTATCTGAGGAAGCAGCAGTTATTAGCGCCAGTGCTACTCAGCAGGCTAATGCTCCAAGGCTGAGCAACCCGGAGAAAGAGGAGAGGGGTTTTATGTGTTAGTTTAGGTAAGGGAGGTGGGGTTGGGTTGTATAGCTATATATTTTTCTTTGGAATTTGTAAGGTGGTATCTAGCAAAACCATATTTTCAAAGAACAAATTGTCTCCAGGGTATACATGACAAGTAGGTGCTGTAAACCAATAACTTCGCAAAGAGAGGATGCAGAGATAAGATTGTGAATCGATTACTATCTTACTATTTGGTTTTCTCACATCCCATACCTAGCAGGTTTGGAACCTGTAGGTTGATTTTTAAAAAGAAATAATTTTAACTGTTTTTAGCCCTTCTCTGCCACATTCCCCCCTTTGATGCTCAACCCTTCATGGGTTAAAGAGCATCATCTTCAATTTGGTGCATTAACAATATGTGGGCCACAGTTTTTCGTTCAACAACTGTTTCTACAAACTTAGAGATGGAGTTCATAATTATGCAAGGGAGTATAAGACAGGATCCCAACAATAGGATTACAGATCCAATAATGTACTTAAATCCTCCCAGACCCGAGAACATGCTTTCTTTTTATGCCATGCCATTTTTGTACTGGGACATGGGCAAGCTTTCTAATATTGGTAGCTATATCAGTTATAACTTTACTACTAAAAGAAAGAACAGAAATGCTAGTGAGACATTTTCCCAACATGTCCAATTTGTAGGGGTCAACTCTGTCAGTACTATAGCAAATAAAGTCAGTCCTACAGCAAATAAAACGACAAACAGTATAGCAATTGGCAAATACAAAGGCTGACAAAGTGAAACAATGGCTTATCAGTAAGGTGATCATTCCATTGAGTCCTCAGGCTTCTGCCACGCATAGATCAGCCAGCATCCGGTGTGTGGCTGAAGCAAGACTGATGGATCCTCAAACTTCAGTCATGTGTAGACTAGCCAGTCCCAAAGTGGCTAGAGCAGAACTTGGGGTATCTGTATCAATTCCATCGGCCTCAGTGACTTTCCAGAGGGTCAGCTTAAGGGAAGCTGACAGATTTGTGGTATACTCCCAGTCTTGGGAGGCAGGCTTAACTCTGCTGTAATGGATCCAGGGAACTATTTTGGCTACTTTGACTGCATTTGGGGTAGACAGAAGGACAGTAAATGGGACCCTCCAGAGGGGTTTTAGAGGCTGTATATTCCATTCTTTTACCCATACCATATCACCCGGTTTAAAAGAATGGGCATCAGTAGTTAAACTAATTGGTAGCTGCTCTCTGATTTGATAATGGATGGCATTTAAGACTGAAGCCAAGACTTACATTTGTTGTTTTAGAGTAAGATTTCCTAACTCCGTTAAGTCTCCCTGTATGCCCTTAACAAGAGGGGGTGGCTGCCCATAAAGGATTTCTTTTTGTTTTTGTTTTTTTTAGTTGGAGTCTCACTCTGTCACCCAGACTGGAGTGCAATGGCTGCTCCTGGTCACCGCAGCCTCGACCTGCTGGGCTCCGGCGATCCTTCCGCCTCAGCCTTCTGAGTAGCCAGAATTACAGGCATGTGCTACTACGCCCAGCTAATTTTTTGATTTATTGTAGAGATGAGGTCTTGCCTGCCCAGGTGGGTCTTGAAACCCATGGGCTCAGGCAATCCACTCACCTCAGCCTCCCAAAGGCGCGGGATTATAGGCTGAGCCACCAAGCCTGGCCCATAAAGGATTTCAAAAGACGAGAAACCTGTTTGTTTTGTGGGGCTAGACCTTACCCTTAGAAGAGCTGTTGGCAGAAGCTGGACCGAGCCTCAATTAGCTTCTTGGCCTGTTTAATTTGTTTAAAGGACTGTAGCTGAACTTTTTCCCATAGTAGAGGCTCCTGTTCATCCCCCTTTGTGACTCCATAGAAGGGTTTTTCCATAGTGGAGAAGTTAAGCATCCAAATTCTACAAAACCCTGCAGCCTCCCAAAACTCCCAGATTTGACGCCGGTAGTTGGGATTGATATTGAACACACCGCCTGTTTTCTTTCAGGGCCAAGTTGGCTCTGGCCTTGGGACAAATGAAAACTTAGATACCTAACTTTTTCCTGACATATTTGGGCTTTTTTCTTTTCTTTTTTTTTTATATTTTTTGTGTTGGAGTATCACTCTGTTGCCCAGACTGGAGTGCAGTGGCCACTCCTGGCCACCGCAGCCTCGACCTGCTGTGCTCTGGCGATCCTTCCGCCTCAGCCTTCCAAGTAGCCGGAACTACAGGCATGCGCTACCACACCCGGCTGATTTTTTGATTTATTGTAGGGATGAGGTCTCGCTGCCCAGGCGGATCTCGAACCCACGGGCTCAGGCAATCCACTCACCTCAGCCTCCCAAAGGCATGGGATTACAGGCTGAGCCACCGAGTCCGGCTGGGCTTTTTTCTTTGAGACCTTGTAATCCACCTTCCACAGGAGGGTGAGCAGTTGTTGTGTCCCTCACAGTTTTCTCAGTTTTCTTGCTGCCAACAGTAAGTCATCTACATATTGGAGGAAGGTACAGCCACACTGGTGTGCTGGAAAGGCTTTTAAATCTGAGGTTAGTGCCCTACCGCAGATGGTTGGAGAATTCTTAAATCCTTGGGGCAGCTTGGTCCAAGTTAACTGTCCCTTGGTGCCATTTGTTGGGTCCTCCCATTGGAAAGCGAAGATCGGCTGGCTTCCTGGGGCCAGGTGGATGTAGAAGAAAGCATCCTTACAGTCCAAGCAGGTAAAGAAAGCAGCCTCAGGAGGGTTGAGACCCAGTAGTATATACGGGTTTGGGACAATGGGGTGTAGAGTGGTTGTGACCTGGTTTATGGCTCGCAAGTCTTGAACTGGCCGGTAGTTGCCCGTGCCTGACTTCAGAGGTGTATTCCAAGCAGACTGACAAACCCAGAGGATTCCATAATGCAAGAGCATCTCCAGGTACTTGTGGATCCTATTTGTGCTTTGCATGGGATGAAATACTGCCTCTGATGGACTGGCTCGCCCCCTGGCTTTAGTTCCACAATCATGGGTGGTATATTTCTTGCCAGTTCTGTAGGATTATCCTCTGCCCACACTCCTGGTACTCAAAATGGCAGCTCCGGAGATTTTTGTGAGGTCTCCATTAGGCTCCAGAACCACCATTCCTCTTCCCAGAGGACAGCGAGTGTCTTGATTTAGCCTCTGGGCCTCTTAATTTCAGAGTTGCATGATTAGGAGAGTCAAGCGTTATCTGAGCTTGAAGCTTTCCCAGGAGGTCTCATCCCATTAAGGCTACGGGGCAATCTGAGAGATACAGGAACTCTTGTGTGACTTCATGGCCGCCGACTATGCAGCATCATGGCGCTGTGAAGGGATGTCTGGCTTGACACCCAGTGACTTCCATAACATTAGCCCGTTTTTGGGAGAAGGGACCTATAGGCTGGGTGATCATGGAGTGTTCAGCTCCCATGTTGACCATGAAATTCATACATTGGACCCCTACTGTCATGCTGGCCATAGGCTCCTGGGAACCTAAAGATAGTAGGGAGCCTGCTCTGGCCTATTCTTACTGCAGTCCTTCCATAGAGGCCAGGCCCATAAAGCCTTTAGGAGCTGGTGGGTCCTATTGATAAGTAAGTGGAGCCTTGTGGGCTATTTTTCTGTTGGGTTTCCTCATCAGCTATTCATTGGGGGCATTCACCTTTCCAGTGACCTTCTTGGTAACAGTAGGCACACTGGTTTTTCCCTAACTTTATAGAGGGTTGTGATGTCCCTTGTGTAGGCTGATAGATGGAGTTCAGTGGTTCCTGGGCAGGCTGAGGCGGTCTGGGCCTTGCTTTGGGAAACTGCCAACCTGGCTGTCTTCTTCCCTGACCTCTGCCTCTGTTTCCTCCCGGTAGGCCTGTTATTTGGTACCCTGCAATGGCAGCAGCAAGCATGGCCATTTTCTCTTTCCGCCTTCGGTCTGCCTCTTGTTGGGCCTCCTTATCTTGGTTAATGAACACTTTAGTGGCCACTTCTAGCAGCTGGCTAACATTCATTCCAGCAAAGCCTTCTAGTTTTTGTAGTTTATGTCAGGTATTCCCCTGGGACTGTCCGATAAAAGTTACATTTATCATACACTAATTTTCATTTGCCTCTGGATCAAAAGGGGTGTATAGCCGAAAGGTGTCACAGAGTCTCTCATAGAATTGGCTTGGGCTCTCGTCAGCTTCCTGGAACACCTCATTTGTATGGCCTTTTCCCTTCCTTCTCTCATACCTCCTAGAGGGCCTCCTGCTATTGTGCAAGCATTTGCAGTCCCTGGTTACTGTTGGGGTCCCATTGGGGGTCCTCCTCTGGGAACTGATTTGGGGCATATGCCTGGGCATTGAGTGCTCCAGCCAGGGTGTGTACCTCTAGCCATTTTATAGCTCCCTGTGTAATTATCTGACGCTCCTCAGCATTGAATAGCATCAGGAGGAGTTGGTGGCAGTCCACCCAGGTTGGCCTCTGGGTCTGGATAATGGACTGTATTAAGTCATTCATAGCCTGAGGCTTTTCCGTGAAGGACAGCGTATGGTTTTTCCAATTCAGGAGGTGTGTGGTGGTGAAAGGCTAGTACACAAATGTGCGTTGCCCACCTTGGATCTGGCCTTCTTGATCATAATGAATAGGTCCCCTAGTCTCCATCAGTGGCATCTGGAAGGCACCGCATTTCCCTGATGTAAAGTCAGACATACATTCTGGCAACTGCTTCCTGGGTGGGGCACGGGTAGTCAGAACAGGTGGTTTGGGTGTGGCCTTTGATTGTTTAAGAGATGTACTAGGCTTAGGGGTACATTCCAATTGTGAGCCTCTAATAGTGGCTGGTGCCATAGGAGCAGGTGGCAGTGGTGGGTAGACTGGAGAATAAGGTGGTGGGATTTCTGGTTCATCAGCCAACACTGGCTTATCAGCTAACTCAACAGATTCTGATGGGCATTTGGATGGGGCTGTTTTGAGGGCTACCATAATTTTACAATTGTCTTCCCAGCAAGCTTTTAGCCAAGAGGGCCATGCAAGGACCACATCCTGCCAACCGTTGATATAAGGAAATTGGTCTGGGTGACCTGGCTCTCTTGCTGTAATTCTATACACTCTCTTAATGGTTTTTCTATCTAAGGATCCCTCTGGTGGCCATCTAACCCCCAAAGAGGGCCAATCTATTTCACAGAAGCTTTCTCCAAGACAGTTTGACACCATAGCAATCTCCACAGAAATATTTGTCAAAGTTCTTAAGCATACAATCCAGAGGGGTATTCTTACTTTGGTTTCCACCCATTTCCTTCCCCAACAGACGGCAAGCTCACACAAATGAGGGAGTGAGGGGGTATGGGAAACAGCTGCTTCGTCCTCCTCCAGCCGTACTCCTCACAGAGATATTTCAGACACCTCTTAGCGATTGGCAGGTTGGTATAAATTCCCAACCCGGACCAACCCTATGACAGAGTTGGGGCTGCCCTCAGCTATATGAGGTCGTCACCGGCTTAGATTGGGACTCAACACTTGCTTTGGCCCTTCGGTCAGGTCAGAACCCTTCCACTGACAATCTCATTCACACGCAATCACACAGCACATTCTCCAACCCTCCACCCTGATCCTAGGAGTCAACAGGTTCATCTTGAGACAGTGTTTCCTTCCACTGCCTTTCAGTCCTTTCCTTGGGACTGGAGAGTACTAGTGGACTCCGGAAGGTGATCAAGCTTCCCTTCTACCATCTACTGGCAGGTCTATGCAAAGGCCCTTATTCCTACACTTTCTGTCAGGTGGTGCTCCTCATTCTGGTTCCTTACCCCTTTGGGCCCCTGTTGTGCTTTCGAGATCCGAGCCTCAGTGCACCGGGAGGGGCCGCCCTCTTATGGATCAAAAAGTCCGTTGTTCGCCAGGCAAGATTGCTTCTCCCATCGCCCCGGAGGTCGTACCCTGATGACAAAGGAAGTGGAACACACCGTCTCCGAACTCTCTCTTTCCCGGCCCATGCACCAAGAAATGTTGTGGGAAAACAGAGAGACTGTGACAACGAGGCATCTTAGGAGGTAACGGTTTATTAGCGCTGGCGTGACTCAGCAGGCTAATGCTCCAAGGTTGAGCAAACCAGAGAAAGAGGAGAGGGGTTTTATCTGGTAGTTTAGGTAAGGGTGGGGGGTCGGGTTGTATAACTATACATTTTCTTTGGAATTTGCAAGGTGGTTTGTCTCCAGGGTATACATGACAAGCAGGGTTGTAAACCGATAACTTTGCAAAGAGAGGATGCAGGGATAAGGTTGTGAATCGATTACTATCTTGCATTTCCAGGAAAGTTGCTTGTGACAATTTTGTTTTCTCACATCCCATGTCTAGCAGGTTTGGAGCTTGCAGGTTGACTTTTTTAAAGGAATAATTTTAACTGTTTTTAGCCCCTCTCTGCCACATTACTTCAAAATATATTTGTTCTAAATGTAATCAATGTGTTATCCTGAATTCCATCCTGGAACTGGAAAAGAACATAAATGGAAAAAACTGTTGAAATCCACTAAAGTCTGTAGCTTAGTTAGTTTTGTTCCTATGTTAATTTCTTAGTTTTGGAAAATGCCCCATGGTTCTGTAAGATGTTACCATTAGGAAAAGCAGAGTAAAAGACACGGGACCTCTTTGCAACTCTTCTGTAAATCTCAATTTATTCTAAAAGTAAAAATTTTTAAAAAGTAGTTGTTATGAATATTTCTTCATGGAAATTCCCTTTGTCTGATTAGCTATAGCAATGGCTAAACTGTACTTAAAGTGCATTGCTACAATTTTGATTACATTTATGACAAAATAATTTATCCTTTAGATTTTCATGACTAGTTTTTTTGGGTTTTTTTTTTAATCTGAGTCTCATCTCACTCTGTCGCCCAGGCTGAAGTGCAGTGGCACGCTGCTCATGGCCACTGCAGCCTTAACCTGCTGGGCTCTGGCAATCCTTCTACGTCAGCCTTCCAAGTAGCTGGAACTACAGTCGTGCACCACCTTGCCCAGCTAATTTTTTGATTTATTGTAAAGGCGAGGTCTCACCCATTTGCCCTGGCTGATCTTGAATCCCTGAATTTGCCGCAGCCTCCCACAGTGCTGGAATTACAGGCTTGAGCCACATGCCCAAACTAGGTTTTCATGGCTCATTCTAAAACTAAAATCAAATTGGACAAATTTATAACTGTTGTTTTAAAATAGCATAAAAATAGCATATTACATTTCAGATATAAATTTCTCACTTTTTCAGAGTTACTAGACTTGATTCTTTTCAAAATAATGACTTATTACACAGACTCAGTGGCACGATCTCACCACAGCTTCAATCTCCTGGACTCAGGTGATCCTTCCACTTCAGCCTCTCCAGTAGCTGGGACTACAGGCATATGCTACTCTGTCTGGCTAAATTTTTGATTTTGTAGAGACAAAATCTTGCTATGTTGCCCAAGCTGGTCTCAAATTCCTAAGTTTAAGTGATCCTCACACCTAAACCTCTCAAAGAGCTAGAATTACAGCCATGAGTCACCGTACCCAGCGAAAGTTCTCTTATTTATCTATTTATTTTTTATTTTTGTAGAGATGAATTCTCATTATATTGCCTGACCTGGTCTCCACCTCCTGGATTTAAGGAATCCTCCCACCTTGGCCCCCCAAAGTACTGGGATTACAGGCATGAGCCACCACATCCAGCCTAGGTTTTCTTATTATGTAATGAATAATGATGAGACTAGAGAGGCATTCGTTGTCATTGTCATTATTAAATTATTATCAAGTTAAGGCTTGGTGTTGGCTCATTCCTATAATCCCACCCCTTTAGGAGGTTGCAGCGGAAAGATTGCTTGAGGTGAAGAATTGGAGGATGTAGTGCATTGTGATCGTGTCTATAAATAGCCGCATGACTCGAGCTTGGGCAGCAGTGTGAAACCCTGTCTTTAAACAATTAAATACACACACACACACACACACACACACACACACACACACACACACACACACA
>NW_007252851.1:582702-600312 GCF_000164805.1 Carlito syrichta
GCCCAGCAGGTCGATGCTGGGGTGGCCGTGAGTGTGCCACTGCAATCCAGCCTGGGCGACAGGGTGAGACTCCAACTCAAAAAAAAAAACCTGCCAAAAAATCTGATGCAAATTACTAAAGTGCTCAATTTCTGAACCTAGTAGACTTAATCATCGGGTTTTCTCAGTTTCCTGTGCTAAGTAACTCCTAATAATTTACAGATTGCTATGCAGATTTCACTAATGAGCCATATTCTGACCTAGATGCTATCAGTAATATACTAAATTTTTTTTTCCCCGAGTCGGAATCTTACTCTGTCGCCCAGGCTGGAGTGCAGTGGCATGCTCACAGGCCACCATAACCTCAATCTGCTGGGCTCAGGCGATCCTTCCACCTCAGCTTCCAAGTAGCTGGAACTACAGGCATGTGCCACCATGCCCGGCTAATTTTTTGATTTATTGTAGAGATGAAGTCTTGCCAAGTTTCCCAGGCTAGTCTCGAACCCGTGAGCTCAGGCAATCCTCTCACCTCGGCCTCCCAAAGTGCTGGGATTATAGATGTGCGCTACCGTGCCCACCTGTACTAAATTTTAATAAGACTTTTTCTACATTTTGAAAAGTAGTGAAATAGTAACAGTGATGATTGTAAGACATAAAGTGTTACTGTTTGGTGAAAAGCTTCCCAATATTGCAGCATGATGTGGTACCTATGAAAGGTTAAGTTTTGAAATCTCTTAGTCCTTGGCAGAGCTGGCAGTACCTGGCGTTTCCAGAGGGCCAACAGTTTGTGGGGGGAGGGGACAGTGACCTGATGCTATCTCTTCTGTTTACCTCAGCATCATTTTCTGTGTGCAACAACCTGAAAATTGGCGTAGTTAGGTTTTGCATGATTACATCCTAAGGTGTGATTTATATTCTTCCACTTGTGAAATATGTTTTGATTATTATGTCAATATTTGAAAATGTGAGTGCTCCTTTGGTAAACTTTCAGCTCTTCTGCGCCGTGCTTCTACATATAAACATCAAAACAAGCTCCAGGAAGCTATCGGAGATTTGAGTAAAGTGCTGAATATTGAGCCTGACAATGATTTGGCCAAGGTAAGCACCAAAAGTGATTTCTCACCTAATTCTATAGTTGACTTTTTTTGTACTCATGTTAAAATGATATCAGTCTTGCAATCAATTCAGCAATCAATCTTGCTGTTTAAATTATGTTGAGGATTATTGGGTCACAGCTTTAAAAAGTAGCTATGTCCCAGATACCCCCCAATTTCTGTGTGTGTGTGTGTGTGTTGGAGTCTCACTCTGTCGCCCAGACTGGAGTACCATGGCACGCTCACAGCCACCCCAACGTTGACCTGCTGGGCTCCAGTGATTCTTCCACCTTGGCCTTCCAAGTAGCCAGAACTACAAGCACGCGCTACCATGCCTGGCTAATTTTTTATTTTATTGTAGAGATGAGGTCTCGCCAAGTTGCCCGGGCTGGTCTTGAACCTGTGGGCTCAGGCAATCCTCTCACCTCAGCCTTCCAAAGTGCTGGGATTACAGGCTGAGCCACCGAGCCTGGCTACCCCAAAATGTTAACATCTACTTAAAGTGGAAGAAGCAGGCTTTAAAACTTTTTTCCAAAACTATAAATCTACCTCTGAAGGACAAAGTTTTTTGGTTTTGCTTTTTTGGTGTTTTTTTGAGTTGGTCTCACTCTGTTATCCAGGCTGGAGTGCGGTGATCATGGCTCACAACAGCTTCCACTCTTGGGCTCAAATGGTCCTCCCACCTCAGATTCCCATGTACTGGAACTACAGGTGCATGCCACCATGTCTGACTAACTTCAATTTTTTTATAGAGAGGTAGTCTCAGTATGATATGGGAACCTACTGTTGTATATCCACATTGCCACACCCTTAAAGAAAGACATAACAAGTGTTCAAGCGGGCCTGCATGTACCTACATTCCTGAGAATTAGCAAAAAAAAAAAAGCGAATTCCCTTATCTCCTGTACATTCCCAGTTAAGTCACTTCAAAGCACCCTTAACCCCCTGCAGACTGCACTAGCTCAAGTAAGAGAAATGAATCCCTATCCACTCCCTTTTATCAGTGGTCATAGATTTTAAAATATAGTACCCATGTGACCATAAGGCTTGTAATTTATATAACTTTTTGCATGTTATAATTACTAATCAACAATGTCATAGTGAATAAGTTTTACTTTGTTTTTTTTTTTGTTGTTTTTTTTTTTTTGAGTTGGAGTCTCACTCTGTCGCTCAGAGTGGAGTGCGGTGGAGTGCTTCTGGCCACCGCAGTCTCGACCTGCTGGGCTCTGGTGATCCTTCTGCCTCAGGCTTCCAAGTAGCTGGAACTACAGGCACACACTACCATGCCCAGCTAATTTTTTTTATTTATTGTAGAGATGAGGTCTCACCAAGTTGCCTAGGCGGGTCTCGAACCTGCGGGTTCAGGCAGTCCACTCACCTCAGCCTCCCAAAGGCACGGGATTACAGGCTGAGCCACTGAGTCCGGCAATGTTTTACTTTGTAATAGGTTCTGTTAACTTCCTTACTCTATGGCAAGCTTCTCTAACTCTTCTGTTTGGTGTTACTGATAACACTGTAAGTTACCTTTTGGTAGCTGGCACTGGAAAATGAGGACCATAAATGTTACTATTAATAAAATATGGCTATAATTTGAGTTCTATACAATGCTCTGTCAGTCACGTAGTCAATGTATAAGTACTAGCAACCCTAAACTAAAAACGGACTGTGAAACCTAAGTGGCGAGCAGATTGTCATTCAGAAATGCCAGGAGAGGCTGGGCCCGGTGGCTCAAGCTGGTAATCCCAATACTGGGAGGCTGAGGCGAGAGATTGCCTGAGAACAGGAGTTTGAGACCAGCCTGAGCAACATGGTTAGGCCTCATCTCTACAATAAAAATAAAAAAATAATCCAGGCATGGTGGCTCATGCCTGTAGTTCCAGCTACTTGGAAGGTGAGGAGGAAGGATCGCCTGAGCCCAGCAAGTTGAGGCTGCAGTGGCTGTGAGTGTGCCACTGCACTCCAGCCTGAGTGACAGAGTGATACTCCAACTCAAAAAAAAAAAGGAAATGCCAGGAGCCAGGTTCTGTTCCCCGGATTCAAATTCAGAAATAAACTTATTTGTGTCAGTCTCCTCCCTCTCAACTTATTGACTTCTAGAGCTAACAGTCGAGCATTTACTCAGACCATAACAGACATGCTGCCCAGGTTGATCTCGAGTTTCTAGGCTCAAGCAGTCCTCTTATTTCAACCTCCCAGAGTGCTGGAATTACAGGCATGAGCCACCACACTAGCCAAAGGACACATTTTTTTCTCTTTTTTTGAATAGGAGTCTCACTCTGTTGCCCAGGCTGGAGTGGAGTGGCACGCTCACATTCACAGCAGCCTCGACCAGCTGGGCTCAGGCGATCCTTCTGCCTCAGTCTTACAAGTAGCTGGAACTTCAGGTGTACTCCACCACGTCCTGCTAATTTTTTTTGGTCTATTGTAGAGAGGAGGTTTCATCATGTTGCCCTAGCTGGTCTCAAGCCTGTGGGCTCAGGTAATCCTCTCGCCTCCACCTCCCAGAGGTTTGAGCCACCACACCCGGCTAAAGGACACTTTTTAAATTTTTTTATTTCCTATAGTGTGTGGACAATACTTTTCTCTGAGCTTATCTCAATTTATTACAAGAAGTGTTTTCGAAGTTTCCTAGGTAGGATTAGGGGTAAGCTCCATGGTCATAAAAGTGTTTTTTTTCTTTTCCTTTTTTTCTTTTTTTTGAGTTGGCGTCTCACTCTGTCGCCCAGGCTAGAGTGCAGTGGCTCGCTCATAGCCATCCCGGCCAGCATCGACCTGCTGGGCTCTGGTGATCCTTCACCTCAGCCTTACAAATAGCCGGAACTACAGGCACGTGCCACCATGGCCGGCTCATTTTTTGATTTATTGTAGAGAAGAGGTCTTACCATGCTGCCCAGGCTGGTCTCAAACCCCTGGGCTCAGGCAATCTTCTCACCTCGGCTTCCCAAAGTGCTGGGATTACAGGTTTGAGCCACCATACCCGGCCAAAAGTGTTTCTTGATGCCAGGTCATCGGGTGTAGTTCAAAACCTGTGGATTCTTTGGCTCATTTCTATAATGAATTTCAGAGTGGCCAGCATAGTTTTCAAACAAAGTTTATTAGAGAAAGAAGGGAGAAAAGAAAGAAACCTGCCAGAGCTGATATGGGCAAAAGAAATCACACCTTTATTCTTTTTTTTTTTTTTTTTAATTAATCAGTATTTTTATTATAGTTTTGTGGGGTACAGTTAAGGATTAGGTGTACAATTACGTTTCATTCAGACACCCTGTTGATAAGAGGTGTTTTCCCAGCCCCAGACAGATATTTGCTACTGTTAATCCCCTCCCCCTCCCCCCCATAGTTTCCCTTTATTCTTTACAATGGACCTGATACACCTTCACAGTGATTGATATGCTAAAGAGGGTGGAGCCCAGGTAACTGCCACTCTGAAGATTGACATCTCTGGGCTTCTGATGGAAGGAAAGAAGGGAAGGGGTTTTCTTTTGCAGGAGACCTGCCAGACATTGCCAATTCACAAGTTCCTGAGCTAAAAGGTGGTTTTATCATCATTTCCATGACTTTGGTCAGTTAAGGGGTGATATTCCTTCAATAGGGAACCTGAAAATTTCTTACTTATTATTATGGTAAATCATGAATTGAAAGTTTGGGCTGTTCTATTCTTACATCTGATGGGATTTTCTTTTGATTTGCCCAGGGGATGGGGTAGGCTGTAGTTTGACCTGCAGTAAAATGTAATTTTTAAAATGTCCGAATGCTTCCTGAAACCTATCTATGGGAAATTTATCAATCTATGTCTAACCTCGTTTCCCTCTGTAACTGGCATGGTAAACTTAGCATTACTGGCAGCATGTGCTACCTGACTGAGCAGACTGGTTCAACTATGCACATAGCGGATCTGTGTTAAGTCCTAAAGATAGAAAGAAGTGTCAAGAACTGTGTATTTACCCTAAGTTGCAAATTAACAAGGTAGCCTAGCAGAGAATACAAGATATCCTGGGTCAGACACAAAAAGCACTGTTACACACATCATACATTTGGAAAAAACTCAAGAGTAGGCTGGGCTTGGTGGCTCAGCCTGTAATCCCGTGCTTTGGGAGGCTGAGGTGAGTGGATTGCCTGAGCCCGCGGGTTCAAGACCCGCCTGGGCAACTTGGCGAGACCTCATCTCTACAATAAATCAAAAAATCAGCCGGGCATGGTAATGCGTGTCTGTAATTCCGGCTACTTGGAAGGCTGAGGTGGAAGGATCGCCGGAGCCCAGCAGGTCGAGGCTGTGGTGGCTGGGAGCAGCCACTGCACTCCAGTCTGGGTGATGGAGTGAGACTCCAACTCAAAAAAAAAAAAACAACAAAAACTCAAGAGTTATTTTTCCTCTGCTCTCACACTACAACAGTTATTAACACAGAAGACTACTTTGACCAAAGGGCAGGGGGTGGAAAGGGGTTTCTCCCCACTACCAAGGCAGCAATCCATTCTGCCACAGACACCAACTGAGTGTCCTCCAGTTCAATTCCAACATCATTTACCTGGAAATAGTGTCAGATCCCACAGATTGAATGCTCCATCCCCAAGACTGCCCTCCACCTGCAGATAGTCACAAGTCTGGACCAACTGGCTTCAAGTTGGGGTTCCCACAGCCCCCTCCTTGGGTTTGATTAATGAGTTGCAGTGGTTCACAGAACTAAAGGGAACACATAAGTTTACTAGTTTGTTATAAAGGACATTACAAAGGATACAGAGGAAGAGCTGTGTAGGGCAAGGTATGGGGGAAGGGGCAAGAAGTTTTCATGCCCTCCCTTGGTGTACTACCTTCCTGGAACCTCTATGTTCAGATATCAGGAAGCTTTCCAAACCTCCTTCTCTTTATGGAGCCTTCATTATGTGGGCATGATTGATTAAACCATTAGTCATTGGTGATCAATTTGACCTTCAGCTCCTCTCTCCTGAAGGTTGGAGGGTGGGGCTGAAAGTTCCAACCCTGTAATCTTGTCTGTGTTTAATCATGCCTTTGTCTTTTGGGTGACCAGCCTCACCCTGAAGCTATCAGTCAACATTAGCATATAAAAAGACAGTACTTCCGCAGGCTCGGTGACTTAGCCTGTAATACTGCGCCTTGGGAGGTTGAGGTGAGTGGATTGCCTGAGCCCGCGGGTTTGAGACCCACCTGGGCAACTTGGTGAGACCTCATCTGTACAATAAATCAAAAAATTAGCCAGATGTGGTAGCGCGCACCTGTAGTTCCAGCTACTTGGAAGGCTGAGGCAGAAGGTTCGCCGGAACCCAGCAGGTCGAGGCTGCGGTGGCTGGGAGCAGCCACTGACTCCAGTATGGGTGACAGAGTGAGACTCCAACTCAAAAATAAATAAATAAAAATAAATTTAAAAAAAAGACACTACTTCCGAGATTCCAAGGGTTTTAGAAGTTGTTTGACAGGAATCAGGAGGAAGACCAAATAGATTTTACAATATCACAGCATATCACATAGATGAGCTTCATGTGGCTGTCAGTTTCCCTTGTTCTGGAGTCCCACAGGAGCGACACAGTGGCCCAGATGGACACTGGACCTTCAGTGGTTTTGTGTGACAGTTGACAAATCCAAAATTTAGGAACCCTCCATCTTTTATGATAAGGGTTCCTAAATTTTGGATCCTCAAACTTTTATTAAAAGGGGTCCTCAAACTTTTAAAACAGGGGGCCAATTCAGTGTCCCTCAGACCGTTAGAGGGGCGGTCTGAGGGACACTGAACTGGCCCCGTTTTAAAAGTTTGAGGACCTCTGCAACTTGCCTGACCTCTTTTCCAAAGGGAAACATCATTTTCACTGTCCTTTCTGCAGGTTAGTGCTATTTCTGTTTTCCAAGACTGTTCTTAGTATAAGCATCCTTAAAGATGTCCATAATTGTTAGGTCAGAATCACAGCAGGACCTCCAAAATGTTAGGTCAGATCTGCAGGGCTCTGGTGTCTGTAATCTGTTGCCACACAAAAGATGCAAAGAATTGCACAGAGGTTAGATTGGAAAATACAGTTTATTTAGAAAGTAAATTAGAAAGAGAGAGGAGATTCACCTTCCCAAGTTAGGGGAGGGGACCAAAGCTAGGAAAACATGGCCCAGCCAAAACTCAACAAGGCTGGGCCAGGGCTTAACAAAAGAAAGCTGCTGTTTGAGGTTGAATGCCCCCTTTTTTTTTTTTTAGTTGGAGTCTCACTTCTTTGCCCAGGCTGGAGTGCAGTGGCACGCATGCTCACGGCCACCCCAGCATCAACCTGCTGGGCTCTGGCGATCCTTCCGCCTCAGCCTTCAGCGTAGCTAGAGCTACAGATGTGTGCTACCACGCCTGACTATTTTTATTTTATTGTAGAGATGAGGTCTCACCAAGTTGCCCGGGCTGACCTGGAACCCACAGGCTCAGGCAACCCACTCACCTCGGTCTCCCAAAGTGCTAGGATTACAGGCTGAGCCACCAAGCCTGGCCTTAATGCCTTTTAAATGTTTCCTTTGATGGGGTAAGTCGTTAAGGTGATTGGGTGGTGGTCTGTTTCACATCATCAAAAAGGGGCAGGTAAGCACAGGTACTGAAGTCAGGTGTTGAATGGCAGGCAGATGGGTGGGCTAGTCACATGATTGTGGCTAGGTTGATAAGTTCTGTCAGGAAGGTCATGAAGGGCTGATTAGGTTAATTTGGTTTCTTCTGGCTGGAGGTAAATACTTGGAATAGAAAAGCTAATTGGCCAGACATGGGGGCTCACAGCTATTATCCGAGCACTTTGAGAGGCCTAATGAGAGGATTGTCTGATTCCATGGTTTCAAGACCAACCTAGGCATCTTAGGGAGACCTCATCTGTACAATAAGTCAAAAAATTAGCTGGGTGTGCTGGTGCATGCCTGTAGTTCCAGCTACTTGGGAAGGCCGAGGCAGAAGGATCACCTTGGCCCAGCAGGTCAAATCTGTGGTGGCTGTGAGCGTACCACTGCACTCCAACCTGAGCAACAGAGTGAGACTCCTACTCAAAAAAAAAAAACTAATTAATATAAAACAAGCTGGAGAGGGGTTGTAAAATGATTTTCAATAGCTACCTCTGAGAAACTGATTCTATCCTGATTAGAGGGTAAGTTAAAGTGAACTGCTAGAAAAACATGACAAAGCTAAGGATTGTTAAAATGGCTGCTCTTTAGCTATCTTTTGTTCTTTCAATAATGGAAGTGGTTTAGTGTCTCTGATCACAGTATAGTTGGAAATGGGAGAAACCCATGGAGAATTGTCTTCCAACAATAAATTGTGACTAGGTTTCCACATACTCCTATTGGGTTATGCTTCCCACTTTCTCTGAGTGATAGCTGATGACCCTAGAGCATTGGCTGCTTTCGTCAAGTCAGCATTTCCATGGATTCAGCTTGGGGTCTGCTTGCAGAACACATCTTTTAGCTGGGCTCGGTGGCTCAGCCTGTAATCCCACGCCTTTGGGAGGCTAAGGTGAGTGGATTGCCTGAGCCCGTGGGTTTGAGACCCGCCTGGGCAGCAAGACCTCATCTCTACAATAAATAAAAAATCAGCCGGGCATTGGTAGCGCATGCCTGTAATTCCGGCTACTTGGAAGGCTGAGGCGGAAGGATCGCCGGAGACCAGCAGGCGAGGCTGCGGTGGCCGGGAGCGGCCACTGCACTCTAGTCTGGGCGACAGAGTGAGACTCCAACTCAAAAAAAAAAAAAGAACACATCTTTTCTCCATAATATTTCCTTCTTTAAAATATTAATTAAATTAATTTAATTTTTTTTGAGTTGGAGTCTCACGCTGCACTCAGGCTGGAGTGGCACAATTATGACTCCCCACAGCCTTAACCTCCTGGGCTCAGGCGATCCTCTTGCCTCAGCCTCCCAAAGTGCTGGGATTGCAGGCATGAGCTACCACACTGGGCCTATTTAATTTTATTTTTTTAAGGTACCATGTCACCATGATGACAAGCATAGAGCCATAGTGTACATATGTGAGGCAGGCTCCTGGGAGGATCTATTCCTTTTTAAATGGTTATATGTATTAAAAAGTTAATAGTATGAACCTTGGCTGACATCTCTAATCCCAGTGTTTTAGGAGGCTCAGGCCAGAGGATTGTTTCAGGCTAGGAGTTCAAGACCAGCCTGGACAACATAGTAAAACCTTGCCTGTTCAAAAATTTTTTTAAATTGCTGGTCATGGTGGTATGCACCTATAGCCCCAGGTACTGGGGAGGCTGAGGTGGAAGGATCCCCTGAGCCCAGGAGTGAGCTGTTATCGTGCCACTGCCCTCCAGCCTGGGCAACAGAGTAAGACTCAGACTCAAAAAAAAGAAAAGGAAAAAATCTCAATAACAAGTAAACAAACAGCCAAATTAAAAATAAGCAAAGTACACTGGGCTCAGTGGCTCAACCTGTAATCCCGCGCTTTGGGAGGCTGAGGTGAGTGGATTGCCTGAGCCCCCCGGGTTCGAGACCCTCATCTCTACAATAAATCAAAAAATCAGCCGGGCATGGTAGTGCATGCCTGTAATTCCAGCTACTCGGAAGGCTGAAGCGGAAGGATCGCCGGAGCCCAGCAGGTTGAGGCTGCGGTGGCCGGGAGCGGCCACTGCACTCCAGTCTGGGCAACAGAGTGAGACTCCAACTCAAAAAAAAAGAATACTACTCAGCAATACTAGTGATACACACAACAGCATGGATGAATTTCAAAATAATTATGCCGAGTTAAACAAGTCAGGCAAAAAGGGTGCATACAATATGATTCTATTTATATGAAATCCTAGAAAATGCAAACTAATCCACCATGATGACAAAAGGAACAGTAGTTGTGGGGAGGGCAATAAGCAGTTTATATCAGTTATACCTCAGTAAAGCTATTAAAAATGAGAGGATAAAGGAAATAGTTTGAGATTTATATACATATATATTTTTTCATTTAAATTGGCATAAAATATTTCAGGAATATTAACACTATTTCAAAAAACAGCATGTATTGGCTGGGCTTGGTGGCTCAGCCTGTAATCCCAGCACTTTGGGAGGCCGAGGTGAGGGGATTCCCTGAGCCCACTGGTTCGAGGCCAGCCTGGGCAATTTGGCAAGACCTTGTCTCTACAGCAGATAGAAAAAAAATTAGCCAGGTGTGGTAGCACACGCCTATAGTTCCAGCTACTTGGAAGGCTGAGGTGGAAGGATCGCCGGAGCCCAGCGGGTCAGCTGCTGCGGTGGCCGAGAGTGTGCCACTGCACTCCAAGCCTGGGTGACAGAGTGAGACTCCAATTCAAAAAACAAAACAAAACAAAAAACAGCATGTATAGTATGTTTCATCTGTGTAAAACTATTCATCTCTGGGTATATATGCATACAAGCATATTCAGGAAGATGATCATCAAAATGTTAGTATAATCTGAGTGGCATGATTTCAGGTGATTTTTTTTCCTTTCTTTTTTATACTTGGTACTGTTTTTTTTTGTTTGTGTGTTTTTGAGTTGGAATCTCACTCTGTCGCCCAGGCTAGAGTCCAGTGGCACATTCATGGCCACCTTAGTGTTGACCTGCTGGGCTTTGGCGATCCTTCTGCCTCAGCCTTCCAAGTAGCTGGAACTACAGGCACGTGCCACCACGCCCAGCTCATTTTTTGATTTATTGTAGAGATGAGGTCTCGTCAAGTTGCCCAGGCTGGTTTCCAACCCACGGGCTCAGGCAGTCCACTTACCTCGGCTTCCCAAAGCACTGGGATTACAGGCTGAGCCACCGAGCCCGGCCTGTTTTGTTTTTAACAATGGATGTGTAGGATTACAATCAGAGAAGGCAATGAAGTTGTTTTGAAAAATAAAAATAAAAAATTGACCACCAAAAAAACTTTGTCTTAGGTTTACTTATTTACTTATTTATTTATTTATTTATTTATTTGAGTTGGAGTCTCACTCCCTTGCCCAGGCTGGAGTGCAGTGGCACACTCACAGCCACTCCAGTATCGACCTGCTGCACTCCTGCGTTCCTTCCGCCTCAGCCTTCCAAGTAGCCAGAACTACAGATGCTCACTACCATACCCAGCTAATTTTTGATTTATTGTAGAGAGGAGGACTCTCCAAGTTGCCCAGGCTGGTCTTGAACCTGAGGGCTCAGGCAATCCACTCGCCTCAGCCTCTCAAAGTGCTGGGATTACAGACTGATTCACTGAGCCATCTTATTTTTAAAATGCCTTTTTTTACCCCAAAGAATGAGTATATTTCTTATTAAAGGAAAACATTTTCTTTAATATGATAATTATGTTTCAGAAAACCTTGTCAGAGGTTGAAAGGGATTTAAAAAATTCTGAAGCTACATCTAAGACTCAAACCAAAGGGAGAAGGATGGTTATTCAGGAACTTGAAAACTCCGAAGATGATGATGGAATGGACAGTAGAGGAAAACATGAAGATGGCAGTGGAAATAACCGTAAAACATCTTTTCTATTTTGGTTCTGTCGAAAGTTACCTTTTTATATGATGAACTGGCTCAGTTTCTGTTTGTAGACGAATTCTTAGTCACCAAACTTTTTCTAGTATTGCAAACCCACAGGCAAATTTAGCTAAGCTTTTTCTTACTATTGTTTAATACAGTCTCTCAAGCCTGTTCTCCCTCTTAACCTCTCTTTCTTCTAGTGCTCAGTTTGATTCCTGATTATCACCTTTGAGTGAATGTAAATGACTGTGTCTATGTGACATGAACTATTTGCCAGTTACCTTAAATATCTCTCTTAGATGACTGATTTGTACCTATCTACTTGTTGCACATAAAGGTGTTGGTTTCAAAACAGGTATGGGTAGCCCCATTTATATGGCTAAAATGAATGCCTTTCTGCAAAATTGCTATGTGTACTTTCAAACATTTTTTTTTTTTTGAGTTGGAGTCTCACTCGGTCACCCAGACTGGAGTGCAGTGGCTGCTCCTGGCCACCACAGCCTCGACCTGCTGGGCTCCGGCGATCCTTCCGCCTCAGCCTTCCAAGTAGATGGAACTACAGGTGCGCGCTACCACGCCCGGCTGATTTTTTGATTTATTGTAGAGATGAGGTCTCACTGCCCAGGTGGGTCTCGAACCCGCGGGTTCAGGCAATCCACTCACCTCAGCCTCCCAAAGTTCAAACATTTTTAAAAGGTGAAAAATTTATTCATTCTGAAGAGAAACCACAAAATTTTTTAAACAAGCAAAATAAATAAATATAATTTCACGTTTGGATTAATCTTTAAAAAGAATCTTCACTAGATAAAGCTTCATCTTCATAATATAAACTATTGAAAGTTATTTCACCATTAAGGGGAAGGATTTGCTTCCTTGCTTGATCAGGGGCGTGAAAACTTTTCCCATCTTCTTCAGAACCTCTGAACAACTGGGGTGAAGAGGGGAGTATTGATTTTGAAAATCATTCCCAAGTAAAAACCAATTGTTAATAATTTGAAAGAATGTTACAATTTTAAAAGAGAAATATATTCAGTTTACTCAATTTTTTAAAAATGAAAAACAGAGCCGGGCTCGGTGGCTAAGCCTGTAATCCCATGCCTTTGGGAGGCTGAGATGAGTGGATTGCCTGAGCCCGCGGGTTCAAGACCCACCTGGGCAGCGAGACCTCATCTCTACAATAAATCAAAAAATCAGCCGGGCGTGGTAGTGCATGCCTGTAATTCTGGTTACTCGGAAGGCTGAGGTGGCAGGATCGCCGGAGCCCAGCAGGTCGAGGATGCGGTGGCTGGGAGCGGCCACTGCACTCCAGTCTGGGCGACAGAGTGAGACTCCAACCCCCCCCAAAAAAAGAGAAAAATGTGATCAGTTAAGATAGAATAAAGACAAGATATGGAGGGAGGTAGAAAGAGGAGGAGCACTGGAAGGTTGGAACGGGGCCGGGTGCTGTGACTTATGCCTATAATCCCAGCACTTTGGGATGCTGAAGTGAGAGAATAGCCTGAGCTCACGGGTTCAAGACAACTTGGCAACTTGGCGAGACCTCATCTCTACAATTCATCAAAAAATTAGCTGGGTGTGGTGGTGCGTGCCTGTACTTCCAGGTACTTGGAAGGCTGAGGTGAAAGGATCACCTGAACCCAGCAGGTCAAGGCTGCGGTGACCAGGATGCCCTCCAGCCTGGGTGACATAGTGAGACTCCAACTCAAAAAAAAAAAAAAAAAAAAAAGACTCAAAAGGAAGAGTGAACATCAGAAGGATGAATAATAAATTAAAGGAATCAGTTTTTCAAAGATTCAGGCTCACCTTTCAGCTAGATTTTTTTTTTTTTTTTGAGTTGA
Organism: Carlito syrichta; assembly: GCF_000164805.1. NCBI lineage: Eukaryota > Metazoa > Chordata > Mammalia > Primates > Tarsiidae > Carlito > Carlito syrichta. The sequence goes on from NW_007252851.1 coordinate 596,046, forward strand.
AGTCTCATTTTGTCACCTAGGCTGAAGTACAGTGACACATTCTCAGCCACCACAGCCTCAGTCTGCTGGGTTCAGGTGCTCCTTCTGCCTCAGCCTCCCAAGAAAATGGGACTATAGTCACCTGCCACCATACCCAGCTAAGTTTTTGATTTTTCTCTCTAGTGTTCAGATTGAATAATTTATATTGATTTATATGCAAGTTTACTGATTTTTGTCAGTCATTTCAATTCTGCACCCATTCACTGAATTTTTATTTTGGTTACTGTTTTTTTCCATTTTATAATTTCCATTTTTAAAATGTTCTATTTCTCTATAATGCTTTTTAATCTTTCTACTCGACTGGACACGGTGGCTCACACCTATAATCCCAGGAATTTGGGAGACCGAGGTGAGAGGATTGCCTAAGCCCAGGGGTTCCAGACCAGCCTGGGCAACTTGGTGAGACCTCATCTTTACAATAAATCAAGATAGCTGGGCATGATTGCATGCCTGTAGTTCCGGCTACTTGGAAGGCTGAGGCGGAAGGATCACCGGAGCCCAGCAGGTTGAGACTGCAGTGGCTGTGAGTAGCATGCTACTGCACTCCAGCCCAAGCTACAGAGTGAGACTCCACTAAAAAAAAAAAAAAACTTTCTATACATTTCAAGAGTGTTTATCTTTATTTCTTGGAGCATGGTTATAATAGTGACTTTAAAGTCTTGGTTAGAGCCGGGCTCAGTGGCTCAGCCTGTAATACCGCGCCTTTGGGAGGTTGAGGTGAGTGGATTGCCTGAGCCGGCGGGTTTGAGAGCTGCCTGGGCAACTTGGCGAGACCTCATCTCTACAATAAATCAAAATGAGCTGGGCGTGGTAGTGCGCGCTTGTAGTTCCAGCTACTTGGAAGGCTGAGGCGGAAGGATTGCCGGAGCCCAGCAGGTCGAGGCTGCAGTGGCCGGAAGCGACCACTGCACTACAGTCTAGGTGACAGAGTGAGATTCCAACTCAAAAAAAAAAGTCTTGGTTAGAGAATTCACATCTGTGTTATTTAGGGTTTGGCATTACTTGATTGTCTTTCTCTTTGCCAAAGATTGAGATTTTCTTTGTTCCTCATTTGTCAATTTTGGACTGTATACTGGTGATTTTTAATATTATGCTATGAGATTTTCAGTCTTGTTTAAATCCTGTGGAGATTATTCTTTTTTCAGTAGTTAATCAATCTGGTTAGGTTCCAGTATCAGTTTCCCTACCTGACTTCTGTGAACTATGGTTCTTTCTTTCTTTTTTTTTTTTTTTTGAGTTGGAGTCTCACTTTGTCGCCCAGGCTAGAGTGCAGTGGTATGCTGCTCACAGTCACCACAGCCTCGACCTGTTTGGCTCAGGCAGTCCTTCAGCCTCAACCTTCCTAGTAGCTGGAACTACAGGCACTAGTAGCTGGAACTACAGGCATGCGCCAATACATCCAGCTAATTTTTAAAAATTTATTGAGGACTCACCAAGTTGTCCAGACTAGTCTCAAAACTGTGGGCTCAGGCAATCCTGCCTCAGCCTACCACAGTGCTGGAATTATAGGTGTGAGCCACCATATCCAGTCACAATTGTTTTAAATGTCAATTTAGTTTTCAAAAACTTTACAGTGCTATTTGTATCTGTCTCTTTTGTACAATATCCAATGACCAGCTGGGGCCTAGACCTTAGTCTTTTCCTGTGATTTAGTTCTCAGGAATGTTAGTATGATGTTTAGGATTAAACTTCTGCATATGGATTGCCTGAAGGTAAGCCCAGGAGTTTTTGGGTTTTTTTGAGTTGGAGTCTCACTGCATAGCCCAGCATGGAGTGCAGTGGCACACTCATGGCCACCCCAGTGTTGACCTGCTGGGTTCCAACAATCATTCTTCCTCAGCCTTCCAAGTAGCCTGAACTACAGGCGTGCTCTACCAAGCCTGGCTAATTTTTGATTTATTGTAGAGACGAGGTCTCATCAAGTTGCCCGGGCGTGTCTAGAACCCATGGGCTCCCAAAGTGATGGGATTACAGGCTGAGCCACTGAGTCCTGCCAGCTCAGGTGTTAATATACAATTTTATGTGATTGTTTTCTCCCATTCCCCCCTCTTTGCAATTTCCCCTCTACTTTCTGGCTCCTAGAGGTTCATTTCCCTTCCTTTTCCTCTGACTAGAAAGCCAGGCCTTTAATTTTCCCTTTCTGTTGTACACTTCATGATGATGTACCTCCAGGACCGAGCAGCAAGAAGACAGAGAAGAAAATGGCAGTGAGGAGGCTCATGACACTCTTGGCACTTCAGTTCCTCTGGCTAGAGAGGAGTTGCCCTCCCTCCAAGTTTTACCTGCTTGGCTGCCATTGCCACCACAGTGGCTGTAGGATTGCCTGAGGGTTGGGATGGGAGGGAGTGGAAAAACAAACCAAAAAGAAATAGGGAACTTCCCTAACTCTCTCTTCCATGGGGGTCCACTATCTTTTTGTTTGGGTAAACATAGAGAGAGTTTCTCCTGAAACTTTTTCTGTCCATACTCTAGTGCACAGTTCTGAGTTTTGGACTATCTTTGAGTTCAGGGTAGGAGAGATCAGAGGAAAGAAAACTGAGAAACTCACTGCTGGATTGATGGTATTTTGAGTGAACTTCTTTCCCCAGCCAGTTACTTTTTGGTGTCCTCCTATAAAGCCACTCCATGAATTCTGTCCTACGGTTTTAGTTGTATTCAGGTGTATTCAGAAGCAGGGTAGAGTGAGTGTACTCCATCTTAACTGGAACTGCTCTCTCATGACTTATTGAATGATGAGCACATTTGAAGAATGATGGATGTACGTTACATAGATTATTTTATGTAATCTTCAAGGAAGCTGTGCTTTTATAGCATAGCCATTGAAAGTTTGGAAAGGTTAAGTTACTTGCCATATTTCCATAGGTTGTAAAGTCGCCTATTTGGGATATGTTCCCAAATTTGTGTGACTTCGAAGTCTCCCTCTTAAAAGTGGTTACTGGTTGTCAACTAAGAGTATAGTTTCTTTTTTTTTTTTGAGTTGGAGTCTCACTCTGTTGCCCAGGCTGGAGTGCAGTGGCATGCTCACAGCCACCGCAGCCTCAATCTGCTGGACTCAGGCGATCCTTCCAAGTAGCTGGAAGTACCGGCATGCGTTACCCTGCCCAGCTAATTTTTTATTTATTGTAGAGACAAAGTCTTGCCGAATTGCGTGGGCTGGTCATGAACCCATGGGCCCAGGCAATCTACTCTCCTTGGCCTCCCAAAGTGCTGGAATTACTGGCTGAGCCACTGTGCTCGGCCAAGAGTATAGTTTCTATAAAACTCAGGCTACATTTTCTATAAAATCACCAGGCTACATTGTCAATGAAACAGGTATAACTTGGTGTTTTCTCACCCTTTCTCACTCTGTCGCCTAGGCTGGATTGCAGTGGTATGCTCACAGCCACTGCAACCTTGATCTACTAGGCTCAGGTGATTCTTCCATCTCAGCCTTCCAAGTAGCTAGAACTACAGGCACATGCTACCAAGCCTGGCTAATTTTTTTATTTATTGTAGAGATGAGGTCTCACCAAGTTGACCCTGTGGGCTCAGGCAATCCTCTCACCTTGGTTCCCAAAATGCTGGGATTATAGGCATGAGCCCGGCCAGCCACTACTTCTAAGAGATCTCCACTAGAGAAGGAAAACACTTATAGATAGCAAGCACTGATAGATCTAATCATCCTGGCAAACAAATAGGCAGGTATTTCTTTTACTTTTCTCTCTCTTTTTTTTTTTTTTGAGTTGGAGTCTCACTCTGTCACCCAGACTGGAGTGCAGTGGCGTGTTCCTGGCCACTGCAGCCCCGACCGGCTGGGCTCCAGCGATCCTGACTGTGTACAAACTTTTGTATGAAGAGATGTTTAAAATTTCTCAAGTATATATTTGGGAGTGGAATTGCTGAGTTATATGCTAAGTCTATGTTTAATTTCTTGAGGAACTGCACACTCTTTTCCAAAGCAGCTGCCCCATTTTACATCCCCACTAGCTATGTATTACAGTTCCAGTTTCTCTACATTCTTGACAACACTTGTTATTACTGTATCTGCCTTTTTGATTATAGTCATCCTAGTGGGTGTGAAGTGGTACTCCTAAAGGTTTTGGTTTGCATTTCCCTGAAGACTAATTTTGTTGACTGTCTTTTCATATGCTTATTCCTTTTTTGTAGATCTTCTTCAGGGACAGGTCTTATTCAAGTCTTTTGCTTGTTTTTTTTTTTTTTTTTTGAGTTGGAGTCTCACTCTGTCGCG
>NW_007252851.1:600560-600933 GCF_000164805.1 Carlito syrichta
CAAGTTGCCCAGGTGGGTCTCGAACCTGCAGGCTCAGGCAATCCGCTCACCTCGGCCTCCCAAAGCACGGGAGTACAGGCTGAGCCACCGAGCCCGGCCTTTTGCTCATTTTTAATTGAGTTGTCTTTTTATTGTTGAATTGTAAGCATTTTTATTTTTATTTATTTATTTATTTCTGAGTTGGAGTCTCACTCTGTCGCCCAGACTGGAGTGCAGTGGCCGCTCCTGGCCACCGCAGCCTCGACCTGCTGGGACCCCGGCGATCCTTCCGCCTCAGGCTTCCAAGTAGCTGGAATTACAGGCGCACGCTACCACGCCCAGCTAATTTTTTGATTTACTGTAGAGATGAGGTCTCACCAAGTTGCCCAGGTGG
>NW_007252851.1:600953-601633 GCF_000164805.1 Carlito syrichta
TGGGTCTCGAACCCACGGGCTCAGGCAGTCCACTCACCTCAGCCTCCCAAGGCGTGGGATCACAGGCTGAGCCACCGAGCCCAGCTGTAAGCATTTTAAAATTTCACTCAGATTGGAGTCCTTTGGATAGCCTTAGCCTTTTTTTATTTTTTATTTTTTCAGTTGGAGTCTCACTCCGTTGCCCAGGCTGGAGTGCAGTGGCACACTCACAGCCACCCCAGCGTCGACCTGCTGGGTTCCGTAGATCCTTTCGCTTCAGCCTTCCAAGTAGCTGGTACCACAGGCACACGCCACTATGCCCAGCTAATTTTTTGATTTATTGTAGAGATGAGGTTTCACCAATTTGTCCACACTGGTCTCAAAACCCTGGGCTCAGCCAATTCTTTCACTTCCGACTCCCAAAGTGCTGCACCAGGTCAGCATTTTATTCTTTTGGATGCTTTTATAAATATAATTGTTCCCTTAATTTCCTTTTTGGACTGTTCATTGTTGGTGTATAGAAATACTGATTTTTGCTTGTTGATCTTATATCCTGCAGCTTTGCTGAATTTATTTATTTACTCTAGTATGGATTTTTGGGGGGATGATGGATTCTTTGAGAATTTCTGCATATATGGGATTATGTCATTATGAATAGAGATATTTTTCTTCTACCTTTTTTTTTTTTTTTTTTGAGTTGG
>NW_007252851.1:601653-603776 GCF_000164805.1 Carlito syrichta
CGCAGGCTCAGGCAATCCACTCACCTCAGCCTCCCAAGGCGCGGGATTACAGGCTGAGCCACTGAGCCTGGCTTCTTCTACCTTTGTAATATCAATGTCTTTTATTTCATTTTCTTGCCTAATTGATAAGGCTATAACTTCTGGTATAGTGTTGAATAGCAGTGGTGAAAATGGGCATTCTTGTCTTGTAGCTGATCTTTAGGAGAAAGCTTTTATTCTTTCACCATGAAATATGATGTTAGCTGTGGGTTTTTCATAAATATACTTTATCATGGGTGAGGAATTTCACTTCTTTTCCTAGTTTTCTGAGTTTTTAAAAAATTTTTTTGTAAGTCAGTTTTTCACTCTGTCATCTTGGCGGAGTACAGTGGCATTCACAGCTCACTGCAGCCTAGACCTCCTGGGCTCAGGTGATCCTTCCATCTCAGCTTCCCGAGTAGTTGGGACTACAGGTATGTGCCTCCATACTTGGCTCATTTTAAAGTTTTTTGTAAACCCGGGCTTAGTGGCTCAGCCTGTAATCCCACGCTTTGGGAGGCCAAGGTGAGTGGATTGCCTGAGCCTGCGGGTTTGAGACCCACCTGGGCAACTTGGTGAGACCTCATCTCTACAATAAATCAAAAAATCAGCCTGGCGTGGTAGCGCGTGCCTGTAGTTCCAGCTACTTGGAAGCCTGAGGCGGAAGGATCGCTGGAGCCCAGCAGGCATGTGCCACTATGCCTGGCTGATTTTTTGATTTTTTTTAATTCTTTTTTTTTTTCATTTCTTCTTTGTTCTTTTAGTTTGATTTTTTGATTTATTGTAGAGATGAGTTCTCGCAATGTTGCTCAGCCTGGTCTCAAACCCCTGAGCTCAGGCAATCCTCTCGCCTCCACTTCCCAAAGTGCTGGGATTACAGGTGTGAGCCACTGTACCTGTCTGATAATTTGTAGTTTTCTATTCCTTCTGTTTTCATGCTTTAAATCTTGGCTTTACCAATTCATGAAAGAGAATGTAAAATATATCCATTAAGAATCAGATTAGAATTTGTAAGAAAGCTTGAAAACCTTCGTATTTAAATACTTTTAAAAAGTGATTTGAAATGATTAATTGCTTTGTTTTAAATATTGATGACACCATAAGTGAAATATTTATACATAAGTTTCATGTTTAAAAAAGTAGATTTAGGCAGGGCACGGTGGCTCAAGCCTGTAATCCCAACCCTTTAGGGGAGCCAAAGCAAGGATCGCCGGAGCCCAGCCGGTCGAGGCTGCGGTGGCCGGGAGCTGCCACTGCACTCCAGTCTGGGCAACAGAGTGAGACTCCAACTCAAAAAATAATAATAATAATAATAATTTTTATAGCTATTAGTACCTGAAATCTTTCAATCTTTCAATAAAAATCAATTAATTATTTGAATAAGACACTGAGATGGAAAATTTACTGTGTTTTTAAGGCTTTATTTATTTTTTTTGAGGTGGGGTCTCACTCCGTCGCCCAGCCTGGAGTGCAGTGGCACACTCATCGCCACCCCAGCGTCGACCTTCTGGGCTCCCGTGGTCCTTCTGCCTCAGCCTTCCAAGTAGTCAGAACTACAGGCATGTGCTTCCATGCCTGGCTAATTTTTGATTTTTTGTAGAGATGAGGTCTCGCCAAGTTCCTCTGGCTGTTCTCGAACCCGCGGGCTCAGGCAATCCACTCACCTAGGCCTCCCAAAGTGCTGGGATTACAGGCTGAGCCACCGAGCCGGCGGAAGGCTTTCTTTCTTAGTTTTAGCTTAAATACCAAGTGCTTATTTATGTGACCTTTTTGCTAACATTCACTTTAAAATGTCTTAAAAATCACATCGTCTTTTTCTTTTAAATCTTTTTCTGTTTATCTGTTAAAATAAGGAAAGGGTGCCCTAACGTTGGGCGCAATTGTACTCAACAAGATTTAGTAATTCCATTCATTCATAAAATGTAAATGACAGGAAAAATACGTGTTTTGCCACCTGGACCTGGACAGGTACGTTCCGATGCAGGAGGGGTTTTGAAATGCCGGTGGTCAGGTCACAAGCCCTTCAGCGTCGAGGGGGTTAAGTGCCGGGTAGGCTCGGTCTCTAGTCCCCGGAAGCCCCAGGGCCCCGGGAGCCCGCGAGGGCG
>NW_007252851.1:604254-663331 GCF_000164805.1 Carlito syrichta
GCCCTCCCCGGCCCGGGTGGGGGGGCACCCGCGGGAGGACGCAGGCCGCCTCCCGAATGCCAGGTTCTTGCACCTCTGCATTCCTCCCTGGCGACCGAGGGCGCCGGGAGTCCTGACTGCGCGGCAGCGCCTTGGAATGCGGGGCGTGTGCCCGGCCCGGCGCGTTGGCACCCGCCCCGGCGGACGTCCCCTCTGCAGCCCTGGCGGGGAGGCCACCCGGGAGCCCTGCATGATCAGCAGTCTGTGGGACTGCAGTGCCGGAGACCTCAGCCGGCTTGTGAAACTGCTGAACTGTGACCTTGCCAATGGATTTTAACTGTATTTAATTAAATGTGATTTTAGGAAGTGAGAGTGCAGATGATCTAAGTATCTTATATTCAAATAGAGCAGCATGTTACCTAAAAGAAGGAAACTGCAGTGGCTGCATTCAAGATTGTGACAGGTAAACGGCGCGTTTGTCTTCAGGTTTGTCAAGAGATTGTTATAACTCCATTGTGATGAATGAAGATTCAATATCTGCCTAGATTTTCTGTACAAGGGTCTAATTTCTTGAGAAATTTGAACGTGTATTCATTGACACAAAATCGTGAAACTCTCACACATACGAGGACTGCTATAGAAGATTGTCAAGACTTTGTTCATTTCCACTGCTACCACTCTCATTCTTGCTGTCTCCATATGGCCCCTAGACTGCTGGAGAAACCTGGTAACTAGTTCCAGTCCCTTGTGGCATCAAAATAACTGTTCCTGAAGCATTATTTGGTTCAGGTTGTTTCAAACAAGCCTTTGGTAGCTTGGAATTGTTTTCCAGATCATTGCAAACTTCAACACGCTGCCCCTAAGCAGGTCCCTGCTCCGATTGGGTCCTGGACTGCTTTCTGACACTCCCCTCTCTGCTCTTCAAGCGTATATCCATGGCGTCTTCGGTGCTGGAATGCCCTCTGCACATCTTGGCTTCTGGAATCCCTGCTTAGCTCCCCTTCCTCTCTGCCTTGCTGGGCACTCCAGGCTTTCTCATCATCTGTGGGTGTGTCACAACTGCTCCGATACACACCTGTAGGTCCTTTGTTATCCACAGCAGTGGATTTAAACTTCTTGAGGTCAGGAATTTTTATTGACATAATAATTGTACATATTTATGGGGTACATGGTCACGGTGATGTTTGCATGCATATGATGTATGGTGATTAGCAGGGTAATTAGCATATCTCTCACCTCATTTACTATTTTCTTGTGTTTGAAAAATTTATTTATTTGTTTTCTTTTAAAAAAAGTTTTCTAATAGGAAATGCTTCAAAAAAGTCTCTGGTTTGAAAAATGGGGATAGCTGGTTTATATCTTTTTTTTTTTTTTTTTGAGTTGGAGTCTTACCTGGTCGCCCAGACTGGAGTGCAGTGGCCACTCCCGGCCACTGCAGCCTCGCCTGCTGGGCTCCGGCGATCCTTCTGTCTCAGCCTTCCGTCTCAGCCTTCCGAGTAGCCAGAATTACAGGCGTGCGCTACCACGCCCGGCTGATTTTTTTGATTTATTGTAGAGATGAGGTCTCACCTGCCCAGGCGGGTCTTGAACCCGCAGGCTCAGGCAATCCACTCACCTCAGCCTCCCAAAGGCACGGGATTACAGGCTGAGCCACTGAGCCCGGCTATCTTTTTTTTTTTTTGAGTCAAAGTCTCACTCTGTCGCCCAGGCTATAGTGCAGTGGCTTGCTCATGGCCACTGCAGCCTTGAACTGCTGGACTCAGGCGATCCTTCCCCTTCAGCCTTCCAAGCAGCTGGAGGGCATGCGCCATCACGCCCAGCTAAAATTTTTTTGATTTATTGTAGAGATGAGGTCTCGCCATGTTGCCTAGGCTGATCTCGGACACATGAGCTCAGGCAATCCTCTCCAGAAAAATTTAATATCCTCCTCCTGGCTATTTGAAACTATATAATGCCAGGCATGGTGGCTTATGCCTGTAATCCCAGCACTTTGGGAGGCCAAGGTGAGAGACCTGTCTGGGCAACCTGGTGAGACCTCATCTCTACAATAAATCAAAAAATTAGCTAAGAACAGTGTTACGTGCCTGTAGTTCCAGCTACTTGGAAGACTGAGGTGGAAGGATTGCCTGAAACCAGCAGGTCGAGGCTGTGGTGGCTGTGAGCATGCCACTGCACTCCAGCCTGGTTGACAGAGTGAGATTAAACTCAAAAAAGAAAAGAAAAGAAAAGAAACTATATATTATCGTTGACTGTAGTTATCCCACAGTGCTACAGAGCACTAGAACTTATTTCTCCTGTCAAGCTGTGGTTTTGTATCTTTAGCAAACCTCCCTTCCTTCCAGTGTCCTCTGGTATCCTCTGAGGAACCGTGCCTTACACAGCTTTGTACCCCTCAAGTCACAGTGGCTACCCATGGTACTCAATACATTGCCTACCTGGATGGATAAATATATTTACGTAAATCAAACATATTGTTTTCTTTTACCATTAAGTAATGAGCCTGCTTTAGAAGCCTTTTGGCAAGAAGTTACTTTTAGTACATCGAAAAAATAAGCCATACTCTGGTTTGACTAACACAGTCCCGGTTTACTCCTGTTGTCTCATATAATTATATCACTCCCTTTCATTCTTAGAAACTCGAGTTTGGGCCGGGCTCGATGGTTCAGCCTGTAATCCCGCGCTTTGGGAGGCTGAGGTGAGTGGATTGCCTGAGCCCACGGGTTCGAGACCCGCCTGGGCGACTTGGTGCGACCTCATCTCCACAATAAATCAAAAACTTAGCCGGGCGTGGTAGCGCGCGCCTGTACTTGGAAGGCTAAGGCGGGAGGATCGCTGGAGCCAGCAGGTTGAGGCTGCAGTGGCTGGGAGCAGCCACTGCACTCCAGTCTGGGCAACAGAATGAGACAACAACTCAAAACAAAAAAACCTAGAACAAAACAAAACAAAAAAGAAGCTCTAGTTTGGACTCTGTTTAAAAGGTGAGCAATTTGTCAGTATTTTCCCCAGAGACAGTGTCAGTCTATTGATTTGGGTAAAGCTTGCTAGTATCTGCACCCTACCGTTTTTTTTTTTTTGGTTTTGTTTTGTTTTTTTAATGAATGAATTTTTTTTGTTTTTTGTTTTTGAGTTGGAGTCTCACTCCGTCGCCCAGACTGGAGTGCAGTGGCTGCTCGCGGCCACCCCAGTGTCGACTTGCTGGGCTCAGGTGATCCTTCCGCCTCATCCTTCTGAGTAGCCAGAACTACAGGCATGCGCTACCCGCCCAGCTAATTTTTTGATTTATTGTATGACAAGGTCTCACCAAGTTGCCTGGGCTGGTCTTGAACACATGGGCTCAGGCAATCCACTCACCTCGGCCTCTCAAAGTGCTGAGATTACAGGCTGAGCCACTGAGCCCGGCTATGAACCACTTTAATCCACATACCAGCACCAAGAGGTGGGGACCATGGCTAGTCCACTTACAGCCGAAAAAACAGGCACAGAGAGGTTAAGGTACTTGCCTTATATCACAAAGCAAGGAAGTGGCAGAGCAGGAATTCAAAGCCAAGTCCTCTGGCCCTAGAGCTAGTGCTGGTAACAAAGGGGAATGAATGAACTTGGGTAAAGAGTCTTGGTGGTAGACAGTGAAGGACTGCAATCCTGGTTCCCAAAACTGTTTTCCTGGGGTTCCTTAGCCCCCTTCTCCCAGGCACTCTGCTGTCTACTCCAAGGGTGCTTAAAATGTTACGAAGCAAGAAAGGGAGATGGGAGTCCTAGGAAACCTCCTGTACCACTCTGTGTGAATGTGGCCTGGTCTCTGTATTAACAGATGAACAGAGGCTCTTGCCCCTGATGAGGGGCTTGTTTACTTATTTTTCTTTTTCTTTTTGTGTTGGAGTCTCACTCTATCACCCAGACTAGAGTGCAGTGGCCACTCCTGGCCACCGCAGCCTCAACCCGTTGGGCTCTGGCGATCCTTCCGCCTCAGCCTTCCAAGTAGCTGGAACTACAGGCGTGCGCTACCATGCCTGGGTAATTTTTGATTTATTGTAGAGATGAGGGCTCGCCAAATTGCCCATGCGGGTCTTGAACCTGCAGGCTCAGGCAATCCACTCACCTCAGCCTCCCAAAGCACGGGATTACAGGCTGAGCCACTGAGCTCAGCTTGAATTTGTATTTTAGAGACCAGGTCTTGCTCTGTTGCCCAAGCTAGAATGCAGTGGCACAATTGTAGCTTACTGCAACCTCTACCTCCTGGGCTCTGTTATTCTCCTGTCTGAACCTCCTGAGTAGCCAGGACTACAGGCGTGCACCCCCATGGCTGGCTAATTTTTAATTTTTTTGTAGAGACAAGGTCTCACTATGTTTCTCACGCTGGTCTCAAACTCCTGACCTCAAGCTGTCCTCCAGCCTTGGCCTCCCAAAGTGTTGGGATTACAGGCATGAGCCACTGTGTCTGGCTGAGATACCTTTTAATGCTTTGAATATTGGCAAACGCCCCCTTTTTTCCCCCAGAGAGCTAGTTGTGAAACACATTTGTTGAACCAGGCACATTGTAATTTGTAGCTACCATCCTGTCAGCCGAAGTGTCTGTTTCTAAGACATTACTCTTCAGACTTGTCTTAGGTCTTCCTGCAGTGAGTGAGGTCTGGATGCTTTCTTTAGTTAAAACTTGGGACCCCTGAAGTCAGGACTGCTGTAAGACAGTGGATTCACTTTGTCCTTAAATGAGATCTTTGAAGGAGGCAGACATTTACTGGCTAAAATTCTCTGTTTCAGTGTAGACCCAGGAGGAAGTCAAGAATGGGACTCCAGCCATGGTGTCCGGGAGGTTAGAATGGGGGCTTGTCTTTGGGAAGAGCAGGAGGTGGCCTGCCAGCACAGGGGATGGATGTGGGTTTAGGTAGGATGGCCTTACATAAGAGCTCTGTCCTAGGCGATGGAATCCTGCTCTGCTGGTCAGTGCTGACCTCCATAGAGACCGACCTACTTAGATGTTTTCCTTGATAGCTAGCCTGTGAGTCCGAGAGCCAGGAGCATGGAGATGATGCTCAGTAGGAGGTGATTTCACTCCAAAGCAGTGATTCTCAAACTTGTTTCAATGCCAGAGAAGCCATGATTTGCTTTGGTGGCATGTTGAAATATGGATGTATTTAAATCTGTATGAACTGTGAATAATTTATCAGCAGAAAATAGGACTATATCTTCTCTTCACTTCAAAAAGATTGTAACTGGGCATAGTGGCTCATGCCTATTATCCCAGCACTTTGGGAGGCCGAAGTGGGAGGATTGCTTGCGCCAAGGAGTTCAAGATGAGCCTAGGCGGCATAGTGAGACCTTGTATCTGCAAAAAATAAAAAATTTAGCTGGGCATGGTGGAGTGCGCCTGTAGTCCTAGCTACTCAGGATGCTGAGGCAGAAGGATTTCCTGAGCCTAGGAAGTCGAGGCTACAGTGAGTTGGGATTGGGCCACTGCACTGCAGCCTGGGTGACTGTGAGACCCCAACTTAAAAATATACATATTTCATATATGTTAAAGGAAGCCTTTTTTTTCTTCAGTTAATTACCTTTGCTGTTTGGAGAGTTCCCTGAGCTCTTATTACCAGACAAGTGGTACTAGGAGTCAAATATATTGAGAAAAAAAAAAAAAACTTGTGGGAGCAAAATAAGGGAAGGGGAGAAACTTTTACCTATGAAAATAAATTTTTTATGTCTTGAGGAAAAAACTATGATTTTACATGTCTAACCTCTGAGGAGTGTCAACATTTCTGGGGATCTGTTTGAAGAATGGCCTTGGGGTGTGGGGGTGTCTGAGGGCTGAAGGGGCTCCGGACCCCGCTCTGCCCCTTGCCACAGCATCTCTGGGTCTCTTTTAGACCTCCAGGGAAACACGAAGAGGGCTGTAGTGCTCAGACAAAAGTTCAAAAACCACTATTCTACAAAATCCCTTTTTTTTCTTTTAGAGTCAGGGTTTCACTCTGTTGCCTAGGGTGGAGTGCAGTGACATGATCACAAGTCATTGCAGACTCGACCTGCTGAGCTCAGGTGATACTTCCACCTCAGCCTCCCTAGTAGTGGGACTACAGGTTCGCTCCACCATGCTTGGTTGATTTTTTGATTTTTTTTTTTGTAGAGACAAGGTCTTGCTTTGATGCCTAGGCTGGTCTGAAACTCTTAGGATCAAGTGATCCTCCTGTCCTGGCCTCCCAAAGTGCTGGGATTACAGGTGTGAGCCACGGTACCCAGCCAAATTACTTTTTATTTTTATAATTGTTTATCAGCTAAAAAAAGTTTTCACTTTTCCTATCATTTAGAGAACCTTTTTGGTTTATCTAAATCACATCAAAAACGTTTCAGTGACTCTCCAATGAGGATTTTTTTTTTTTGAGTTGGAGTCTCAATCTGTCGCCCAGACTGGAGTGCAGTGGCCGCTCCTGGCCACCGCAGCCTTGACCTGCTGGGATCCAGCAATCCTTCCGCCTCGGCCTTCCAAATAGCCGGAATTACAGGCATGTGCTACCACGCCCGGCTGATTTTTTGATTTATTATAGAGATGAGGTCTCACTGCCCAGGCAGGTCTCGAACCCGTGGGCTCAGGCAATCCACTCACCTCAGCATCCCAAAGGCGCGGGATTACAGGCTGAGCCACTGAGCCTAGCTCCAGTGAGGATGTTTTGACAAGACTAAATACAAATGAATGTTGCCTAGTAATTCTCTGCTTTTGTTCCCTCTGACAGACTTGAAATAAGGAAATGAGAAGACTCTTTAGGGCCTTTTTTTTGGAAGGGGGTGTTAGTCTCACTCTCGCCCAGGCTGGAATGCAGTGGCATGCTCATGGCCACTGCAGCCTTGACCTGCTGGACTCGGGGCAATCCTTCCACCTCAGTCTTCCAAGTATCTGGAACTACAGGCACATGCTACTACGCCTGGCTAAAATTTTTTTTTGGTTTATTGTAGAGTTGAAGTCTCACCAAGTTGCCCAGGTTGGTCTCGAACCCCTGAGCTCAGGCAATCCTCTCACCTCGGCCTTCCAAAATGCTGGGATTATGGACTTTAGCCACCACGCCTGGCCTCTTTAGGGTTTTAACTGTGTTATTGTGTTAACTTGAATAGACAACCACTTTAGTAAGCTTTGATACAAAAGTTCTCTGCTTGTTTGTTTGTTTTTATTTTTTATTTTTTTTGAGTTGGAGTCACTCTGTTGCCCAGACTGGAGTGCAGTGGCCGCTCCTGGCCACCGCAGCCTCGATCTGCTGGGCTCCGGCGATCCTTCCGCCTCAGCCTTCCAAGTAGCCGGAATTACAGGCATGCACTACCACGCCCGGCTGATTTTGTGATTGATTGTAGACATGAGGTCTTGCCAAATTGCCCAGGCGGGTCTCGAACCTGCGGGCTCAGGCAATCCACTCACCTCGGCCTCCCAAAGGCGCGGGATTACAGGCTGAGCCACCGAGCCTGGCTTGTTCCTTCATTTGTAGTGTTTTGTGCATGTTGTGGTAGGAGGGAGTGCAGTCTGAGGGAGAGTTCATGCAGGAGTTTACTGAGTGCAGCTTCCTCATGGCCCAGGTGTGGATCTAGCCTGGGAATACAGTGATGCTCAGGACAGGCAGTACT
Organism: Carlito syrichta; assembly: GCF_000164805.1. Taxonomy (NCBI): domain Eukaryota; kingdom Metazoa; phylum Chordata; class Mammalia; order Primates; family Tarsiidae; genus Carlito; species Carlito syrichta. The sequence continues at coordinate 611,827 of NW_007252851.1, forward strand.
CTTGCCTTCATGAAGCTCACATTCTAGAGAACTGACTCGTGGGCACATCTTTCTGCATGTTTCTTGCTAGCCTCAGCCGCGTCACGCACACCCTGATATGTACCTTACTGGTTTGTTATGAGATGAGGTGAGAAAGTCTACAGGGACTGGCCTATGACAGACATTTTGCCAGTGCTTCCTCGTCAAATTGTCGTGGACAGGAAGAGACAGCAGGTCTGTACGGCTATTAGAAAAAAACAAGTTAAACAAAGCAGCCCTCACTCATGCTTTCCAAAACTGAGACAGGTTAAATATTGGATATATAAACTACAGATGGCATAAGAGTTAACGAAAAGAAAATCCTCAGTGACCAACATGGATAATCTGGTGCAGATACCAGTTGGTAGATTACATGGAAAGTAGCCTCCTCATCGGATCTCTGCCTAGAGGACTTTACAGGTTCAGTTGGTTTTGTTAAAACCAAGAGTACAATAATTTTCATTCATAAATATAAATGGTCCCAACTTATGATACTTTGATTTAGATTCTTCAACTTGACCATGACATGAAAGCAATACGCAGCCATAAGTTTTCAGTCTTTAAGCACCAGTGATTCTTTGACCAAAGACTCTCTGGGCTGCCTTTTCGACTTTTGATATTTTCAATTTAAGTTGGTTTTATCAGGGCATGACCACATTGTAAGTTGAGGAACTCTGGTAAGGTTTTTTGTCATTTTATTTCTGAATATAATGAAGTACATTAAATACTGAAATAACTTTAAACAGTTACTTCAAACAAAATCAAGAGCACAACCTTGAAATACTTCTTTGGTGATATTGGAAATACTTCAGATCAAAAAGTGCAAGATAAAAATTCATGACTTAGAAGAAATCATCGTATGTTTGGTTCCTCCATTCCCTTTGGGTCTATGTTGGAAGCCCTTTTACAGCAAATAAATCATAATAAACTGTAGTACATTTGAGAGCACCGGTTTTATTTTGTTTTATTTTTAGAGCACTGATTTTCAAAGTGTTATGCAAGCTTTTGTGGTTCTGAGCCACAGTGCCTTATTAAACACATAGGTGCAAATAATAATTTTTCCTTAATCTGCCAATGACAAGAATTTGTTGAAACCCTGCTGTGTGCCTGGTGCGACGTTGGCTTTGTTAGTGCGTTGGAAAGACTGAGGCACACTGCCAGGGAGCTCATGTCTCAGTGGGGAAAGAATCAATACCAGAGGCTTTGATCCTGGTTTAAAGGAAGCTAACCGCAAATTTGATTGCTCTGCTCTTCTGGGTTTGCCTTTCTGGTGTATCGCCAGGTTCCCCAAAATAAAACACCAGATATGTATATATTTGAGAGTCCAGTACTGCAGCATACATTCAGCTAAGTATAAATTAAAGAGTAGTTTTCAAAACAAGTGATATCTGATATTTTTGTCTTCTTTAGGGCTCTGGAACTTCATCCATTCTCAATGAAACCACTTCTGCGTCGAGCAATGGCCTATGAAACTTTAGAGCAGTTTGGGAAAGCGTACGTGGATTATAAAACAGTGTTGCAAATAGACTGTGGAATCCAGCTAGCAAATGACAGTATTAACAGGTAATCCATTTCGAGCCAGCTTCCTAAAGTCTAGTTGTTTTATACTGGAATTAGATTTTTTCCCCTTCCTCTCTTTCAAGAACATGTCAATGTGAGGACATGTTCTCAGTTATTTACCCAACATGAGTGGTTTACCTTCTTTCCCTCCATTAAACCAAATAAATGGTGATTTCTCTCTGACTTAATTTCCAACTATCCCTTAACATCTTCTGAGTTGTCCTTTAGCAACTTTATATTTGTTTCCTGGTCCATTTGTTTACTGTTCAAAGGATATTCTTTTTTTTCCCTTAACAACATAGGGTATAACGCATATGTGCTGCGCAAGTATCTGGTGTTTTCAGTGATGTCATAAATCACTACTAACCATAGGACAAGATCCAAAAATGTAGTGGAAGCTGCCATGTTACGTCTTCAACCCCCATGGGGTTTGCAGATGTTCCCTCGTGCCACATTTGTCAGTGGAAACGTATTGGTGTATCCTCAGGAAAATGAATGTGCCTTCATGAGCCTGCTAGGTATTTGTGATATATGCCCTTGTAAATTGACACTCATCTAGGATGAGTATTCATTTATAATGGTGAAATAGCAAAGAATTTGGACCTCATTTTTATTATGACCTATTTGTCCCCTGAGTGAGAATTTGCCCTGACCTATGCCTGGTAGTTTCCAAGGTATAGCTAACTGTAGCAAGCAGGATCTTCTTAGAGAGTTGGAGGTTCTCATGAAACATAAAGTAGGAAGACACCGGAAGTATCTGGCAGAGGGGAAGGGCGTGAGAAAATGGAAGTCTAATTAGTAGTAGGGAGAATGGATTGTAGTAGTAGATCGAATGGTTTGAAAGGGGAAATGTGTCTGAGAGACCATGATTATTCACAGTTCTGAACTTCTTAGATTATACTTTAAAAATTGAGGTGGAATGTTTATAACAAGATTACTTTAAAGTGTATAATGCAGTGGCATTTCACACTTTCACAGTGTTGTGCAATCATCACTTCTTTCCAGTTCCAGACCCCTCTATCACCCCCAAGGAAACTCTGCATCCATTAACCTGTCACTTCCTGTTCTTCCTTTCCTCAGCCCCTGGCATCCACCAGTCTGCTTTTGTCTCCATAGACTTATCTGTTCGGGATATTTTATGTAAATAGGATCATACAATACGTGAGCTTTTGTGTCTGGCTTCTTTCCCTTGGCATCCTGTTTTCAAGGTTCATCCATGATGTAGCACTTGTGTCTGTGTCACATCTTGTTTATCTTTTGTCAGCTGATGCCATTTGGGCTATTTCCACCTTTGGCTATTGTGAAGAGCTGCTCTGAACGTTCATGGACAAAGTGTTTGTCTGCATACTGTTTTTAGTTCCTTTTGGTAGATGCCTAGGAGTGGAATTTCTGGGTCTTATTGTAATTCTATGTTTAACTTTTTGAGGATTGTGTTAGATTTTTTTATATGGACTTAAGAAGGCTCTTTTATACCAACTGGCTTCCTAAGACTCAGTCATTTTTAAATTGAATGGTTCTTGTGGATGAGGAGGCTTTGTCTGATTTTGCTGTATATATCTTTACGTAAAATATTTTTAAAATTCACTAATCCTTTTTGTAAGCCCTTTATTTATGCCTGCTTTTCCATCTATTGTAAATGTAAACATCTGTGTTTATTTTGTTTCTGTCTTCCATTAACCATATTCCTCTCTTCCTCTCCAGGAATCTTACATGTTAAATTTCCCTGCATATACTTACTTACTCCATGGCAACACATCATCTCTTTTCAGCTGCTTCTTCCTTCCTCTCTGCTGGTAATACAAGTTTTGCTTGAGAATTCTTTTTCCTAAAACTTCTTTTTCTTCTTCAGTTGTGGGTTATACACTAATTTTCAAAAAAGTTTTTTACACTAAAACATGAGATTTCATTAAAGTAACCAAAGATCACTATTAAAATTTCAGATTGGGGCAACCCCTTTGGGTCCCCTCCCACTATGGGAGCTTTTCTGTCCTCTCAATAAATCCTGCTTTCTCAAAAAAAAAAAAAAGGAAATATCAGGTTAAGAAATGGCAGGGACAGTATGTGTATTGGCTGGATGCAATGGCTCATGCCTGTAAACTCAGCACTTTGGGAGGTGGAGGCCAGAGGATTGCTTGAGTCCAGGGGTTTGAGACCAGCCTGGGCAACTTGGCTAGACCTTGTCTTTACAATAAATCAAAAAATTAGCCAGGTGTGGTAGCAAGCCTATGGTTCCAGCTACTTGGAAGGCTGAGGTGGAAGGATCCTCTGAGCTCAGCAGGTCAAGGCTGTGGTGACTAAGAACATGCCACTGCACTCCAGTCTGGCTGATAGAGTGAGACTCCTACTAAAAAAAAAAAGTATGTGTATTATATTTGTATATATGTATAAATATAAAGTGTTTAACACAAGCTGGGCATGGTGGCTCATGCCAGTAATCCCAGCACTTTGGGAGGCAGAGGCGAGAGAATTGCCTGAGCCCAGGGGTTTGAGACCAACCTGGGCAAGTTGGCAAAACCTTGTCTCCACGATAAATCAAAAAATTAGTAGGGCATGGTGGCGCATGCCTGTGGTCCAGCTACTTGGAAGGCTGAGGCAGAAATCACCTGAGCCCAGCAGGTTGAGGCTGTGGTGGCAGTGAGTATGTGACTACACTCCAGCCTGGGTGATACTATGACTCAGGGAAAAAAAAAAATGTTTAACACAAATGATAATTGAGAATGTTAATGTGAATTTTTTGATGGCCACTGGTAAAATGTCATTAATACAAGGGCCCTTGTAAGCGTGCAGGGCTATTTTTAATCTTTATTCATATGAAAAGAAAATAAGTGGATAATTTTAGAGATGAAAACATACAAGGTAAGAAAGAGTACCTTAACTACATGAAAAATTTTAAGAAAAGCTTCATTCCCAGGACAGCCAGCCCTCATAAATTTTAGCAGCCAGTTTTATACAACTATCTGCTACCACTTTAGTGTACAGTCTGGGCATAGACATTCTCATATACTTCTAATTATTTTCAAAAGTAATACATTATCAATTTATTAATTGTACTAAATATTATGGGAGACATTTCTTCTGGCCTTCTAAGTTTTAGTTTTATATTTTCCTTTTCAAAATTACAATTTTATTGTGCCAAGACCAGCCTTGGCAACTTGGCGAGACCTTGTCTCTACAATAAATTAAAAAAAAAAAAAGCAGCTGGGCATGGGGGTGTGTGCCTATAGTTCCAGCTACTTGGAAGGCTGAGGCGGAAGGATCGCCGGAGCCCAGCAGGTCAAGGCTGCAGTGGCCATGAACATGCTACTGCATGCCAGCCTGGGCAACAGATTAAGACTTTGACTAAAAAAAATTTTTTAATTGTATATATATTAACTTCTTTAACAAATTTAAAATGTCTTTTTTTTCTTTTGATTAAGAAAGGTCTAAGTTTCATCATCTATGGTAACTTTTTTTTTCTTTGAGTTGGAGTCTCACTCTATTTCCTAGGCTGGAAGGCAGTAGCATGCTCATGGCCACTGTAGCCTCGATCTGCCTGGCGCCGGCGATCTTTCTGCCTCAGCCTTCCAAGTAGCTGGAACTACGGGCATGAGCCACCATGCCTGGCTAATTTTTTGATTTATTGTAGAGCTGAGGTCTCGCAAGTTGCCCAAGCTGGTCTAGAACTCGTGAGCTCAGACAATCCTCTCACCTCAGCCTCTCAAAGTGCTGGGATTATAGGTATGAGCCACTGTGCCTGGCTTATGGTAACTTTTAAGAATCTTTGGAAAACACTTTAGTTCATTGTGAACAGAAAATAGCTCGATTGTATGATTTCTACAAGAAAGTACACGTATATGTAGCATTTGTAAATTTTACTCTTGATCTGACCTTCGGTAATATAAAAAGCAAATTGCATGATCTGATCAATAGAAAAATTTCATTTTCTCTTTAGGATAACAAGAATTTTAATGGAGCTGGATGGACCAAACTGGCGAGAGAAGCTGTCACCCATTCCTGTGGTGCCTACTTCTGAGCCCCGGCAAGCTTGGCATCCTGCAGCAGAGATGACCACAAACCAAGCGGGAGGCTCTAACAGCTGTCGCCAGCTAGGTCTCACAGGTGGGGAAGTCTGTGCTCCTGCCTCGTGCAGGGTACCTTGAACTGTGTGTGTACTTCCACAGCAAAGCAGAGAGTTCAGAGCATGAGCTCTGGCATCAGACTTGGGTTTAAGTCTCTGTTCTATATCTTTTTAACTACACGGTGTGAAGAAGTTGCTTCACATGTCCCATGTTCTGGTGTGAATGAAAGGGGGGGATTAACTTATTAACAAATGTCTCACAAGGTGGTTCTCAGCAATAAATGGAGATATGTATATGAAATACTTAGCACATATGCTGGCTGTATAAGCCTATAGTGACCTCTTAATAAAGAGTAAGTTAGCATTATTAACAAGAAAAAGAGCTAAGTAGCATATAACTCTATAGTAGATCATGTGTGTGATGAGGCTAAGGGAATAAGATCAATGTGTTTAAAATAATAAAAAAAAAAAACAATCCCCCACAACATAGATACAGTCATTCACTGCATAAGAGCATTTTGGTCACTGATGGACCATGTACCTGGGCTCAGGTGATCCTTCAGCCTCAGCCTTCCAAGTAGCTGAAACTACAGGTGCACACTACCACAACTGGCTTATTTTTTGATTTATTATAGAGATGAGGTCTCACCAAGTTACCCAGGCTGGTCTTGAACCCCCAGGCTCAGGCAGTCCTCTCACCTTGGCTTCCCAAAGTGCTGGGATTACTGGCTGAGCCACCATGCCCAGCCGTAAGTAGCTGTATCTTATTCACAAAATGCTTATATAGCTATGTGATAGCAAATCCTAAGCACAAATATTACCAGCTCTTTTTGAATTTTTCTGCCCATATTTATTTACTGATTGTGAGAGTGGATACCAGAGGTTTAAAGACACTGTAGAAGGCCGGGCGCAGTGGCTCAAGCCTATAATCCCAGCACTTTGGGAGGCCCAAGGCGAGAGGATTGCCTGACCCCGCGAGTTCAAGACCAGCCTGGGCAATATGGTGAGACTTTGTCTCTACAATTAGTCAGCTGAGCGTGGTAGCATGCACCTATAGTTCTGGCTCCTTGGAAGGCTGAGGTGGCTGGGAATGTGCCACTGCACTCCAGCCTGGGCAACAGAGTGAAACTCCAACTCAAAAAAACAAAACAAAACAAAACACTGTAGGATAAAAGCTTGAGGAAAGTTTTTCAGCAAATTGGGGGTAAATCTTCTGTGCTATTCTATTTTACGGTTTATATGCCAGGATTCAGGGGAAGTATCATTTGATCCCATTGTGTGAGATCTTTTGAAACATGAAACATAAGCAGAAGTAGTCTGTGATTTGAAGTAAAACTTGAAAATTTAGCTGACCAGGTTCGGTGACTCAGCCTATAATCCCAGCACTTTGGGAGGCCAGGGCGAGTGGATTGCCTGAGCCTGTGGGTTCAAGATCAGCTCGGGCAGCTTGGTGAGACCTCGTCTCTACAATAAATCAAAAATTAGCCAGGCATGGTAGCGCGCTCCTGTATTTCCGGCTACTTGGAAGGCCTAGGTGGAAGGATCACCAGAGTCCAGCAGGTCGAAGCTGTTGTGGCTGGGAGCGTGCCACTGTACTCCAGTCTGGGCGACAGAGTGAGACTTCAACTCAAAAAAAAAAAAAAAAAAAAGGTTTAGCTAATATTATATATAGTTTGTACAGAGGTACAAGTCAGATTATCATTTGCATTCCAAGTTTATATTATAAATTTACTACATTTATCAGATTTTTAGATTGCAGAATTTAAAGGTTTATTTTAAAATTTAACTTATGGATTTTTTTATTTTTGAAAGTAGGATTTATTGAGAGGACAGAAAAGCTCCCTCAGTGGGAGGGAACCTAAAGGGGTTGCCCTTTTTTTTTTTTTTTTTTTTTGGAGTCAGAGTCTCACTCTGTTGCCCAGGCTGGAGTGCAGTCATGGCCACCACAGCCTTGACCTGCTAGGCTCAGGCGATCCTTTCATGTCAGCCTTCCAAGTACCTGGGACTATAGGCATGTGCCACCATGCCTGGCTAATTTTTTGATTTATTGTAGAGATGAGATCTTGCCAAGTTGTTCAGGCTGATCTCGAGCCCCTGGATTCAGGCAATCTTCTTGCCTCCGCCTCCCAAAGTGGGATTACAGGCATGAGCCATTGCATCTGGCTTGGATGCTTAATAAATACTCCATATGGTAAAGTTATTACATAGGTTTGAAACCTAAATTTTTAAAAAAATTTTATTTTATTGTAGAGATGTGGTCTCACCAATTGCCTGGGCTGGTCTCGAACACTCGGGCTCAGGCAGTCCACTTGCCTCAGCCTCCCAAAGTGAGGGATTAAAACTTAAAATTTTGCTGCTTTATGTGTGTTTGAAAACTCTGGTTGCATGTAACAGAAAAACTGTTGGTTAACTGTAAGGGAAGATATTAACTCATTTAACTGAAAGAACCTAGACAGGCTCTAAAATCAGGCTCAGCTTGTTAGGACACAGCCTAGAGCTAGAAACAATAGAAGTGGAGCAGTTTTAGCCTTCACATCTGCACATATGGATGTCCAAAGGGAAGAGACACCATTGCTTTTGGTGAAATTAATTGAAAACTAAGGAAATATGTTACCCCAGAGCCCAAACTTGTGTGTCTTTTACTCTGTTGGCCTGAATTGGTCCAGGTGTCCATCCCTGGGCCAAAGTCTTTAGTGAGAAAACACCCCACACCAGTTGATGAGAGTGTTCTGATCAGTGGGGTCAGCTTCCCCTGAATACCTGGACTGAATGGGGTGGGAGGAGGTTATAGCTAAATGACTCCTAAGATCCCCTTAGGAAGGTAGACATCAATTCTGAGCAGGGGCTCAGCCGGCAAGATTATAGGAGTAGTCTGTAATTCTGGTAATACACAGTTGGAGCTTTTTGACTGCAAATAACAGAAAGCCCAGCTCTTAATGCCTTAAGCAAAAATCTGTTCATGATTCCTCACTGTTGACACATCACAGGTGAAGTAGCTGCAGGGATAGCTGGATTCAGGACTCGGAGGCTCTTCTCAGCTCTCCGTCTTAGCCTCTCCTTGGCTCTGTCAGCCCCATTCTCAAACAGACTCTCCTTCCACAAGAGGGCAAAAGAGCTCCTCCTTTTAGTCTCAAATCCCAGAAAAAAGAGCAAGAATTACTCTATAAGAATCTGCCACAAAAATTTTATTGGCTCTCATAGCCCCACCCTGACCAATTGGATTATTGTGGCCGCAGGACTATAACATACTGGTTAGTAAAACAATGATAATCTCAAGATTAGAGCTGTGGTGGGGTTTGCTTTCCTAAACCTTAGGAGCAGAGAGTAGAAGACATGTGATTTCCCAAGGAAACTTGGGGTGCTAGATAGATATTCACTCAGACTTGAAGCAATTTGTTTGTTCATTATTTCTGAAATAGCTATTGAGCTGAATAGATATTTGTATCCTCATATCATAAGCTTGACCAAAGACCTAAAGTGCCTTGTACTGTTGTGGAAGTGCTATAGGAAGCAGCGAAGACTGAGATGACAGGAAGCATAATGAGACTTGCAGGTTCAGATGAGCAGCCATTCTTGAGACTCAAGCTCCCATCATATTGTCACTCATGTCCTGGTTGCCTTGTTGGGCTTGAGTCTCTCCATCTCTAAGGTGGTCTGGCTTCTGGTACTGTCTTGAGAATTCCAACAGAGAATAGGAGGCATGCCAATATGGATAAAACAACAGAATTACTTATATTTTTATTTTCTAATTTGATCATAAAAAATAGTGTCATAATTATATTATTTTTACGTATAGCCAGTTTAGCTTTGAAGTTTGTCTACCAAGTTTTGTTTCATTTAGACTCTAGCTCTGCATGGTGTATTGGCAAGTTAATTTGCAAGAGAAGATTGTGTGTGTGTGTGTGTGTGTGTGTGTGTGTGTGTGTGTGTGTGTGTGTGTGTTGGGGTCTCACTCTGTCACCCAGGCTGGAGGCAGTGGCATGCTCTTGGTCACCATAGCATTGACCTGCTGGACTCAGGTGAACTTCCTCCTCAGTCTTCCAAGTAGCAGGAACTATAGGCATGTGCCACCCTGTCCAGCTAAAAGAAGATATACTTATAGCTGTACTTAAGATTTTATAGAGGTATTCATATTGACTGCTTTTTGTTGTTGTTGTTGCACAGATGAAAAAAGGTTTAAGACCCTGAAGGAAGAAGGAAATCAATGTGTGAAAGACAAAAACTATAAAGATGCCCTTAGTAAATACAGTGAATGCTTAAAGATTAACAACAAGGAATGTGCCATATATACAAACAGGCAAGTTCTTTGTGATTTTATATGTTCCTTATGTTTTAATTATTAGAAAACAGTTATTTTATTTTATTAATTTTATTTATTTTTATTTTTTTTTGAGTTGGTGTCTCACTGTCGCCCAGACTGGAGTGCAATGGCCACTCCCGGCCACCGCAGCCTTGACCTGCTGGGCGCTGGTGATCCTTCCGCCTCAGCCTTCCAAGTACCTGGAACTACAGGCGCATGCTACCACGCCTGGCTAATTTTTTTTATTTATTGTAGAGATGAGGTCTCGCCTGCCCAGGCGGGTCTCGGACCCATGGGCTCAGGCAATCCACTCACCTCAGCCTCCCAAAGGTGCGGGATTACAGACTGAGCCACTGAGCCCGGCAGAAAACAATTATTTTAAATAATTTTTAAAAATTAATTGATAAAATTAATCACCAAAGTTTTGGGTCATGGTTCTAGGAATTTATTATATATTGAGTTGTCCTAGGTGAGTGTTTCTTTTCTTTTTTTTTTTTTGAGTTGGAGTCTCACTCCGTCGCCCAGGCTGGAGTGCAGTGGCACTGGACACAGGCACACACCACCATGCCCAACTAATTTTTTGATTTATTGTAGAGACAAGGTCTTGCCAAGTTGCCCAGGCTAGTCTTAAACCCCTGGACTCAGGTAATCCTCTCGCCTTGGTCTCTCAAAGTCTGGGATTACAGGCCTGAGCCACCGTGCCCAACGATGAGTGTTTCTGAAGGAGTTGGGGCCATGGGAGTTCTGGAGAGACTGGGGACATGAGTGTGGGTGGGATGGGAGGCCTGACATAGTCTGTGTTACCGGGTTCCCACAGGCTACTGATGCTGCTCCAAGTGGGCATTTCTGGCTATCTAGTAGCTAGCTAAGCCTGGGCACTGCCCAGCATGGAGGGAGCAGGAGTCAATGGCCTTTCAAAACAGTGTCTTATGGCATGATGTCCTTTTTCTTCTTCTTCCTTTTTTTTTTTTTTTTTTTTTGAATGGGCGTCTCACTCTGTCATCCAGGCTGGAGGGCAGTGGACAGCCTCAACCTGCTGGGCCCAGGTGATCCTTCCCCTGCAGCCTTCCAAGTAGCCACCACGTGTTACCATGCCCGGCTAATTTTTTGATTTATTGTAGAGATGAGGTCTCGCCAAGTTGCCCAGGCTGGTTTCAGGCAGTCCTGGTCTCAAACCCATGGGCTCAGGCAGTCCATTCACCTTGGCCTCCCAAAGTGCTGGGATTATAGGCGTGAGCCACTGTGCCCAGCCATGCCCTTTTTCTTCTAAAGTACTGAGGAAAGGACCCAGTATCTTATAGAGTACAGTAGCAGTGGGCAGATTATTCGAGAATGTGACTTGGGTGCCATCATTACCACATGATGAAAGATAGCTATACAGAACATGGTGAAAGTGTATTGGCAGCCTTTTTGCCTAAAATGTCACTAAATACAACAGATAATTCTCTGCTCTTGTCCTGTCCAGCCTCTGCTTTATTGGCCTCTTGGGTTTCCGGTTTTCCATCAAGATCCCTTGTCCCCTTGGCGGTGGTAGCAGACAGCCCATTGCCTTGTCCTCTCCTCCCTCTCTAGGCTTTTCCTTCCTTGATGTTTTTGGATTCCAAAGGTCTAGATCCATTTTTTTGCGACATACTCTCGGGACTATTCTGCTCTTTCTCCAGCGCCATTCACCACCTTATGATGCTGTCTCCCAATCTGTCCCTACGCACCTATGGCTGTTGTCATCCCTGACCTCCCTCTTCCAGTCAGCCAGCATGCTTGGTGGTCCTCTTTTCTAAATCCAAGGCCCTCTCCAATGCGACTTTTTGTCCACACCCACCGTCACTCCCTGCTCTGGGCTACTGTCATATCCTCCCAGATGTCTGCAGCACCTTCCGTGGTGTCCCTGTGCAGCCTTGTTCCCTCTCATCCCATTCTCCCAAGTTGAAGCTAGAGTGATCTGTCTAAACATGGCGAATGTGTAAGCCTCTGTTAAAAACGCTTGAGTGGACTTCTGTGAAGCTCAGGGTAAATAAAGCTCAACTTCCCAGTCATGATTTACAGGGCCCTTTGTGAGCTGGCCTGCCGATTATTCCAGCTTCATCCCTATACTCCATTTGGAACTTTTCTTTCTTTCTTTTTTCTTTTTTTCTTTGGAGTCAGAGTCTATTCTGTCACCCAGGCTTGAGTGCAGTGCTATGATCATGGATCACCAGAGCCTCAACCTCCTGGGCTCAAGCAATCCTCCTGCTTCCGCCTCCTAAGTAGGTGGGACTACAGGTGTGCACCACCATGCATGGCTAGTTTTTTGTTTTTGTTTTTTGTAGAGACAGGGTCTCTCTGTTTTGCCCAGGCTGGTCTCAAACTCCTGGGCTCAAGGAATCCTCTTGCCTTGGTCTCTCAAAGCGCTGGAATTACAAGCGGAAGCCACCGAGCCCAGCCTAGAGCTTCTCTTACCTCATCAAGAGCACCACAGGTCCGTGCACATACTGGACCTCCAGTCTCCCCTGCCTTCATCTTAACTCTCTCAACCCAGTGCTTTGGCACTGGATAATTCTCCCTTCACACTCTGGGTTTCAACTTCCCAATGCCTCTGCTTCGGGGAAGTCTTCCTGACTGCTGCGCCCCTCGCCTCAGCCCCACTAGGTCTGCTGTGTTCCCAACTGTGTGCTCCCAGAACATCTTGCGCAGGTTTTCTGGTGTTTGCTTATTTGAATGGCCCGTCTCCTACATTAGACTGCGTCTTCCTAGAGAGTTGTGTCTGCATTTTGTCTGCAGTTGTCTCCCCAATGCCATACTTTCATGCACAGCAAGGGAGCCCTAATTCGAATCAAATGTGTGGTTTCAGTTGCAACAGTTGTGGTGTAGAAACAGCCTTACGGAGCTACTTTCTGGGTTTTCTTAGCTGTCTAAACTTACAGATACACGACCTTTGCCTTTCGTAATACTCAGTTTCATTACATTATGCCAGAGCTCTCTGTTACCTGAAGCTGTGCCAGTTTGACGAGGCAAAGCAGGACTGTGACCAGGCGCTTCAGCTAGATGACGGGAATGTGAAAGCGTGCTACAGACGGGCACTGGCGCATAAAGGGCTCCAGGTGAGGACGTCTTCGTTGTAATATAGAAACCTTGGTTCTGAGCGAACCAAGAACCAAAGTTCGTGGTTTCCATGAACACAAACCTCAGAGTCACGAAATGGGAGCGATTCTTCTGGTGTTTTATCCTAGTACTATGCTGATTGGTTCTAAAACCTTGGAGTAGGCTTCACATACCGCCCCTAACTATAATGTGGAACTAGGTAATTCCTAAGACTCCTTCCAGCTCAAAATTATGATTTTGTCTCTAATTTTCTAGGAAGCATTGTTAGTTATAATAGGTTCCCTCTAAGGGATGGGAAGGTTTGTTACTGAATTACTGAAAGCCACTAGCAGTGCCTCTGGCTCCTCCAGCAAGGGTTGGGGTTGGAGCGTGGGTGGGAGGAAGCATCTGAATGGAAGATGGGTCACCCAGTGGAAGCTGGCTGAGACATGTTAGAGATTCGAAAGCTTATAGTGATCTGGGCCTTAAGCCCAGATGGCAGGGTTGTCCACAGAATGGCGTTATTCTCTAAGAAAACCACAGCATTCGTTTAGAAGAAAGAGAATACTATATAATTGCGCTTTTCTTTCTTTTTTTTTTTTTAAGTAGGAGTCTCACTCTGTCACCCAGACTGGAGTGCAGTGGCACACTCACGGCCACCGCAGCCTTGACCTGCTAGGTTCAGACAATCCTTGTGCCTCAGCCTTCCAAGCAGCTGGAATTACAGGCATGTGCCACCACACCTGGCTAATTTTTAAAAAATTTATAGTAGAGATGAGGTCTTGCCAAGTTTCCAGGGCTGATAATTTTTTGATTTATTGTAGAGATGAGGCTCCACCAAGTTGCCCAGGCTGTTCTCGAACCGTGAGCTCAGGCAATCCCCTCACCTCGGCCTCCCAAAGTGCTGGGATTATAGGCTTGAGCCACCATGCCTGGCCTTGCACTTTTCTTTGTGCAGATTCTTCTGCAGAGAAATCCTGATGAACATTCACATATTAACAACACAAGGAAAAACCAAAACATATTAGAAAATGGCATTTCCTGAAATAGATTTTTTGTTTATTTGTTTGTTTGTTTTGAGTCAGAGACTCACTTTGTCACCCAGGCTGGAGTGCAGTGGCACACATGGCTACCTCAGCCTTAACTTGCTGGACTCAGGCAATCCTTCTGCCTCAGGCTTCCAGGTAGCTGGATCCACAGGTGTGTGCCTCCATGCCTGGCTAATTTTTTTTTTTTTTTTGAGTTGGAGTCTCACTCGGTCGCCCGGACTGGAGTGCAGTGGCCGCTCCGGGCCACCGCAGCCTCGCCTGCTGGGCTCCGGTGATCCTTCCACCTCCGCCTTCCGAGTAGCTGGAATTACAGGCATGCGCTACCACGCCCGGCTGATTTTTTGATTTATTGTAGAGATGAGGTCTCACCGAGTTGCCCAGGTGGGTCTTGAACCCGCGGGCTCAGGTAATTGACTCACCTCAGCCTCCCAAAGGGGCGGGATTACAGGCTGAGCCACCAAGCCTGGCTGTAAAGATTGTCTAGATGGTATGTGGCACCATGAATTAAAAGAGACTCCTTCACAGTTTACTCTTTGAACTGAGTGGATTTGGGTAAATGAGGGTGGAGCCGCATGACTCATAAGCTGATGTGTGTTCAGACTTCTAGAGCACGTTTCACTCATATTGGCTGCCTGACTGTGAACCTGGATGGCTGACTGAAAGGCTGGGATTTTTTTTTTCTTTTCTCAAACCCTTGGACTCAGGCAATCCCCTCGCCTCGGCTGAAAGACTGGAATTGTATATTTTCTTGGAATGAATCCTAGAGATTGTGTTATGAGGCAGAAGGATAATCTCAAATTTGAGTAATCCTATCCCACATTATGAGGCTGGTGGCTTGTTTTTCTCGTTTGATTTTTGTATCACTTGATTTGTATGTCCAGTCTTTTGAGGTGTGTGCCAAGTGAATTTAATTTCAGGATCTTCAAAGGCTACAGCTGCTTTTCAAGCGAGTCAGAACTCACACCTGGGCCTGCTTGCTCAGCAACTATAATGAAGACATGGCATGGGGCACAGTGCACAGCAGGTGCCCGGCCAGCGGCTCCCCGCGGACACTGCTTTCCTTAGAGCTTTGGTTGGTTTTGTTTTGTTTTGTTTTCTTTTTTGAGTTGGAGCCTCACTCTTTCGCCCAGACTGGAGTGCAGTGGCCGCTCCCGGCCACCGCAGCCTCGACCTGCTGGGCTCCGGCGATCCTTCCGCCTCAGCCTTCCGAGTAGCCGGAATTATAGGCGTGCGCTGCCACACCCGGCTGATTTTTTGATTTACTGTAGAGATGAGGTCTTGCCAAGTTGCCCAGGTGGGTCTCGAACCCGCGGGCTCAGGCAATCCACTCACCTCAGCCTCCTAAAGGCGCGGGATTACAGGCTGAGCCACCGAGCCTGGCTCATGGATAACTTCTTTAGGCCACAGTTTCTTCATTTTAGAAACGGGAAGAATAAATGGTAATGTTTATTGTGAGAGCAAAGTAATACTTGTAAAATGCTCAGAATGGTAAGAGTTGGCTTTCCTGACTTCCACTTGCCCTCTGGCCCCTCTCCCTGGTCTTTTTGTGCGGTTCTGCCTAGAACACTTAGGCTGTAAATACAATGTCACGTTTTTCCCTTGTGAGTTGCAACAGTGCTGTTGTAAGACAGTGGTATGTGGAGATTTGTTACTAATAGTACATAATGTACTATGGTTTGTGAATAATGTGTCTTTTTCCTAGATTAGAACAGATTTAAGGTTTTCCGTTTAAGTACGTCACTCTTGCTTTGGTGTGTTGCTGTGGGGGGAGGGAGAAGGGCTGTGGCATTACAGCCAGGTCCCCCGGAAATGCCACATAGCCACGAGCTTAGCTTCCCTGTGGCTCAGCCCCGGTGCATGCTGTTACTGCTGTGCTGTGAATACTTAGAGAGGTTACACATCATTGTAGTTTTGCCTCCTCACGCGTTGGTTTGATCAAAATATGGGCCTAGTCTGTAGTTCTAGAACATAGCTTGTCACAGCAGACCGATCCTGTGGCCTGATCCTGTGGCGTCCGCCTCTGCTACCAGAGTCTGTGGTCGTGTCTCATTAAACTTAGAGTCCCTTTCTTTCTCCTCAACTTCTCCAATGTATTGTCTGACTCTCGGGGAAGAGTAAATGTTGATTCTGGCCTGTTTTGAAGAGTGAACAACTTTGAAGCAGTTTATGAAACAGGAGTATTATAATAACTACCATTGGCATAGCACTGTGTAGGTTTAAACACTCATGTGTTATTTAATAATGTATTCCTTGGTACAGGCTTGTAAACATTTGAATAGAGCTTTTGTTATCCTTGTTTTAAAGATGATCTGAAGCCCAGAAAGGTTAAGTAGGACTTTGTTTAACTTTGAGCACTAGTAGTATGGCAGGATTTCACAGAAAGAGACTGGATACCACGTCTTCTTTGCCAGGAAGCAGCATTTATTTGTGCCGGCACTGGGGCCCAGTGAATTCACATTCAAATACTGAGCCCCGAGCACAGGGGGGCATTTCCTTTTATACATTTTTAGCTTCTTTGTCCCCCCGATGAGACTTACCTATTAGTAACATACAGTCTAACTGGGTATTTCACAGCTCAAGGTTTCAGCGGAGTTACACATGCGCACTTCAGATTGGGGGCTAAAGTCCTTTCTAACATAAATCTTTCTAAGAAAGCTCTTATGGTGCTAGAAAGACTCTTTCATCTATTCTGGAAAGGCTTTTATCTTACTGTACTAGGAGGGCCCTTTTTCTTCCTGGGAAGGCCCTCATTTTATTAGGCTTGGGGGGGGATGCTCCCTGCCTCAGTAGGTGCTCATGTGATGTTCATCCTTTCATTCATTCATTCATTCAGGAGCAAGGGCCTGTCATGTGTGAAGGACTGGGCAGGGTTGTGTTAATACGGAATTGAACTTGAGTTTGCCAGCTCCAGATTCGGTGCTCGCTCTTCTGTGGCACATGTTCACTGTGTCATGATTCTCATATTTGAGTTGCACGCTCACCCCCCAGGCCTGTTTTATAAGAGCAGTACGAGTAGTGACCCTGCACACACTGCACAACTCACTTCATCAGGCCCCCTCCCACCCGGGCTCACCTAGGCCCCTTCTTTTATTTATGAAAATCATGTTCTCTGTCTTCTTTCTTACAGAATTATCAGAAAAGCTTAACTGATCTCCACAAAGTTCTCCTACTAGACCCAAATATTGTTGAGGCAAAGATGGAACTGGAAGAGGTAACCAGATTCCTTAATGATAAGGATAATACAGCATCATTCAACAAAGAAAAGGAGAGAAGGAAAATTGAGATTCAAGAGGTATTTGTATTTGATTATCTTTGAAAGTATTCTTTTGGGGATCTTAGGCTGGATTTGAAGGTCATGGTCCTGTGAGTTCTAAAGCATTTAAAAGTTTGTGTTTGTATTCTGATAATCAGTGAAAGTATTTCAACCCGTTACAAAGACACAGCTTCTTCTTTGCCTTAATAAGGTACGATTCTGTTTCCCTGCATGGGCCCCTGGCTGAACTGGAGGCTGCTTGCTGCAGTCCTTCTTTTCTTGGCCCCCTCCCTCTGGCCAGAGCTGAGCTGCTTCCTCCCAGAGTGCAAAGGGAGCCTGGGGCCCCTGAGCTTTGCTTCAGGGTGGACCTGGAGGATCCTGACGGGACAGTTTAGATGCAGGGGCCCTGCAAGGCGCACCCTGTGGAGATTCTCTGGATTGACCCCACCTTTTTTTTTTTTTTTGAGTCAGACTCTCACTCCGTCGCCCAGCCTGGAGCTCAGCTGCACACTCATGGCCACCCCAGTGTCAACCTGCTGGGCTCCGGCCATCCTTCCGCCTCAGCCTTCCAAGTAGCCAGAACTACAGGCGCGTGCTACCACACCCAGCTGATTTTTTAAAAAATTTATTATAGAGACAAGGTCTCACCAAGTTGCCCAGGCGGGTCTCGAACCCGTGGGCTCAGGCAGTCCACTCGCCTTGGCCTCCCAAAGTGCTGGGATTAAAGGCTGAGCCACCAACCCCAGCCGATTCAGACCTTTTTAGTACTCTGAAATAAGACAGCCTCATCAGAGATTATGGACTACCTTAGGATGAAACTGCCTTGTGACTTCAGATAACTCAAATGTTTTGCTTTGTCATTTGTTTTGCTTTGTCATTAGTGATGAATGTCAGGGGGTAAATACCTGTACCTTCCTGGATGCTAATGGCATCCCACTTATGGTCTTGGCATTACCACTAAATATAAGAAACGAATCTGTGAGAGAATTTAAGTAAGTTAACTTCTCTGTTAAAATTGTAAGAAAGGGATAAAATTGCTTTCTTCCCTCCTTCCTTCCTTTTATTTTTTTTTTTTGAGTTGGAGTCTCACCCTGTTGCCCAGACTGGAGTGCAGTGGCCGCTCCCGGCCACCGCAGCCTCGACCTGCTGGGCTCCGGCGATCCTTCCGCCTCAGCCTTCCAAGTAGCTGGAACTACAGGCACGTGCCACTACGCCCGGCTAATTTTTGATTTATTGTAGAGATGAGGTCTCGCCAAGTTGCCCAGGTGGGTCTTGAACCCGTGGGCTCAGGCAATCCACTCACCTCAGCCTCCCAAGTCACGGGATTACAGGCTGAGCCACTGAGCCCAGCTGATTTTTTGATTTATTGTAGAGATGAGGTCTCACCAAGTTGCCCAGGTGGGTCTCGAACCCGCGGGCTCAGGCGATTCACTCACCTCAGCCTCCCAGAGCGCGGGATTACAGGCTGAGCCACCAAACCCGGCTCCTTCCTTTATTTATTTATGTCGAGGTCTCAGTCTGTCACCCAGGCTGGAGTGCAGTGGCACAATCACAGCCCAAGCGATCCTCTCACTTCAGCTTCCCAAGTAGCTAGGACTACAGGCGTGGGCCACCACACTCGGGTAATTAAAAAAATTTTTTTTTTGTAGACATGGGGTTGTGGTTCACTGTCACAGTGTATTTTTTTTTGTCATGAAGGTGAACGAAAGCGATGAGGGGGAGCCTGAAATAACCTCAGATGTCTCTGCGGACCACCCTGCTTCTGGGAAGGGAAGCGAAAGCAGTGAGCCCCCAGAATCCTCCATAAAACTCCACCTCTCCAAGCCTAATAACGCCTATGAATTTGGCCAGGTTATAAATGCTGTCAGTACCAGGAAAGATAGAGAAGCCTGTGCACGTCTTTTAGCCGCCACTGCGCCGAAAGATTTGCCAGTGTTGCTGAGCAACAAGCTTGAAGGGGATACCTTCCTCCTCCTCATTCAGTCTCTGAAAAGTCCTCTCATTGGCAAAGATCCCTCATTGGTGTATCAGCATCTTTTATATCTGAGTAAAGCAGAAAGGTTTAAGGTAAGTGGCAAAGAATTGTGTGATAGATGTTGATTTTTTTTTAGGGTTTCTGTCACTTAGAAATGTTATTTATGCTAATATAATTTTTTTCCCTTTCTTTTAGATGATGTTGACACTAATGAGCAAGGGCCAGAAGGAGGAAATTGAACAGCTATTTGATGACCTTTCAGACACACCAAACAGCCATTTTACTGTAGAAGAGGTACAGGCCCTAAAAAGGCAGTATGAGCTTTAAGTCAAGATCCCTGCTGGACTTCTATGCACGTGTGTGTTCCAGTGATGCGATGAGATGGTGTTGTAAGAGAACTGCATGGATAAAGCTTGGCTAAGAAAAGATCCCTTGTTTCGGACTGCAAACATTTTACGTATTTTTATATGTAGAACATGTATATTATGTGGTCTCTTTTTTAGTAGTTGTAAATATGTTCTTACGTACCAGAGCCAACACTTGTATATTTAATGAGTATATTTGGAAATTGTTCAAAATACATTTTAATTTATAGTATACATTTTCTTTTAATAACTCACCTGTTATAATTGTGAGTTGTGTGGCCAATGGAGTCCTCTTAAGTTTGATAGGAATGAATTTCTTGAATGTTCTTTTTAAAAAGTAAAAAGTCATTAATGGTGATTATTATATCACCTTATTTTCTGCTAAGGTAAACCCCATTTTATACTAGTAAAATGTGGATTACAGTCAGTTAAAATGAAATGCGACACTGACGTTTATAACATAAAATGATTAAATGAATTGTGTTTATTAATTTAGAGCTATAAACTTTATCTTTTCTAACTGGAAGAACTGCCTAATAACTAAGAAGAAAAAGTGCCCAAAATTTCTACCACCTTTTACTAGATTTTGAAAAGCAACTTTCCTTTATATATTGCTTACTTAAAGAAAAAACCCCACTATATAAAAGCAAACTAAGCCTGCATTTATATTTGAATTATCACTCCCATATTTTTCCTAGTCCCTTAAATGGCCCCTCTCCTTTTGTTTTTGATTTTCTTCTTTCGTCACGATACTCCTTTACTGTAAAAAGGAGAGTGAAGAGTTCTCGCCATGTTGAAAGTTCCTTTTTAATTGGGTAAAGTAAAGGCATTTTAGTCTCTATCAGTGTACTGTCATTTGTTCCTGCAGTCTATAGTAAATTTCCCTTTTCTGGATCATTTTCTTATTCATATAGAAATGAAGATGAAAGGCTAATTTCACTTTGTATTTCTGTACTCATTAGTTTATCTAATATTTTATAGTTATAGAATATTTTAAAATCATGGGTAAATAGTACCTTTCAAAACTGTGTCATTTTTCTTTCTTTTTTTGGAGTTGGAGTCTCACTCTGTCACCCAGGCTGGGGTGCAGTGACACAATCACAGCAGCTTTGACCTTCTAGGCTCAAGCTATTCTCCCACCTCAGCCTCTCGAGTAGCTAGGACTACAGGTGTGTGACACCATGCCTGGCTAATTTTTTTATTTATTGTACAGATGAGGTCCCACTCTGTCGCCCAGGCTGGAGTGCAGTGACCGCTCCCGGCCACTGCAGCCTCGACCTGCTGGGCTCTGGGGATCCTTCCGCCTCAGCCTTCCAAGTAGCTGGAACTACTGGCATGTACCACCACACTGGGCTAATTTTTTGATTTATTGTAGCGATGAAGTCTCGCCAAGTTGCCCAGGCTGGTCTTGAGCCCATGGGCTCAGGCAGTCTCCCAAAGTGCTGAAATTATAGACTTGAACCACTGCACCCGGTCTAAATTTGCTTATTTTTTAATGTTCAGCAAATATGATCTGGGCTGACATGTTTGTTGTAAAATAATATACAAAAATACTTTCTAAGTTTTATACAATATAAGAGACTCTCATTACTATTTCTGGTTCATGGGCAATATGAAAGTTCCCTGTGTACAGAGCTTGAATCTAAGGTTCCATGTTGCCTATGCCACCCTCTTAATGTCTGCCTCTGTAGTTCCCACCACATGCTCCTGTGGCCACCCTCAGCCTCTCGACCTTCGCTGAAATAACCGAAGCCATCTCATATGACTGCTCTTGACTTATCGCCAAATTACATGGCCCCTTCTCTCCTGGAAAGTAACCTTACCCCTCTTTTCTTTTCTTTTTGAGTCAGAGTCTCATTCTGTTGCCCAGGCTGGAGTGAAGTGGCATGCTCACAGCCACCACGGCCTCGACTTGCTGGATTCAGGCAATCCTTCCACCTCAGCCTTCCAAGTAGCTGGAACCACAGGAGCGTGCCACCATGCCTGGCTAGTTTTTTTATTTATTGTAGAGACGAAGTCTTGCCAAGTTGCCCAGACTGGTCTTCAACCCCTGGACTCAGCCAATCCTCTCACTGTGGCCTCCCAAGGTGCTGGGATTACAGGTTTGAGCCACTGCGCCTGGCCTTAACTTCTCTTTTCTAATGCTGACAACAATCTCATCCCTTCCTCTACTTCCAGGACTTTTTCTGAGACTAACACCTTCTCTTTTGTATCTGCAATATCTCCCTTTCCATTGCTGCTTTCTTTTCAGCCTATAAACCTACTCAGCTCTTCTCTCCCTACAAAAAAGTCTCTTTTTGAACCTCCAAGCTTCCATCCTTCTGCACACCACTATTTTGGAAACATGTAGCTTTCGCCAGGCACTGTGGCTCACACCTTAATCCCATCACTTTGGGAGGCCGAGGCAAGAGAATTGCCCTCTAAGTCCAGGTGTTCAAGACCAACTGGGCAACTTGGCAAGATCTTGTCTCTACAATAAATTTAAAAAATTAGTTGGGCATGGACGCACGTGCCTGTAGGTAGTTACAGCTACTTGGAAGGCTGAAGTGGAAGGATTGCTTGAGTCCAGCAGGTTGAGGCTGCGGTGACCATGAGCGTGCCACTACACTCCAGCCTGGGTGACAAAGTGGACTCCTACTCAAAAAAAAGCCAAAGCAAAAACAAAAAAAAACACAACTTTCTCCAATTTCCCAACCTGTTCCTTTTTTTGAAGGAGTTTTGGCTTCTGCCATCTGTCACTATTGAAACGTCTCTCAGCAGCAACCTTGACACATCTGGCAGCCTTTTCTTACTCAGAATTGAGTTACATTGTAGCCCAGAGAGATTTTAGATCATCTCATCTAAATCTCATCCGTTCAGGCTGGGTGCAGTGACTCAACCCCTATAATCCCAGAACTTTGGGAGGCTGAGGATTGTCTGAGCCCATGGGTTGGAGACCAGCCTGGACAATTGGTGAGACCTCATCTCTACAATAAATCAAAAAATAATAAATCGAATCCTTTCACTTATATGAGAATCCAACTAAGGACACATCTGAGGGATATTGTGTATTATGAAATGCTTAGAAATTGACTACTGGTTTTGCCCTTTTGCTAACTGGAATTGGAGGGAAAAGGAAGTGAAATTTGGAGGTTGAGTTAACACAGCCAAAATGACAGCTACAATATTGAATCTAAACAGGCTGTTATATTTCTCTTTTTTTGAGTAGGCGTCTCATTCTGTCGCCCAGGCTGGAGTGTAGTGGATAAATGACAGTACACTAATAGAGACTAAAATACCTTGTGTCAGTTTTGTTTTTTCCTCACTACAAAACACTGCAAGAAATATTCCAATACATAAGTCCTTACTTTTTGATAGTTTTAATTATAGCAGGTAGGTTCATGGATATCAAATGGCTAGATTAAAATGCATGTATTGCCAGGCTTGGTGGCTCAGCCTGTAATCCCGCGCCTTTGGGAGGCTGAGGTGCATGGATTGCCTGAGCCCGCGGGTTCGAGACCCGCCTTGGCAGCGAGACCTCATCTCTACAGTAAATCAAAAAATGAGCCGGGTGTGGTAGCACATGCCTGTAATTCCAGTTACTCGGAAGGCTGAGGCGGAAGGATCGCCGGAGCCCAGCAGGTCGAGGCTGTGGTAGCCGGGAGCGGCCACTGCACTCCAGTCTGGGCGACAGAGTGAAATGCCAACTCAAAAAAAAAAAAAAAAAAAGCATGTGTTTTAAATTGGTTACCAGATTGCCCTCCAAAAAAGGTGTCACAGTTTATAGTCCACTAACAATCCATGTGTCCCCTTTCCCTGAATCCCACCACCAGTAGGTATTAGAGCACTATTGTGTTTAAAACACTGTTGGGCATAAAGTAACACCTAGTACCTGATTTTACATTTTTCTGGCTAGTAAATTTGTAAATCTTTTTGTATTTTGTCTTTTGCTATTTTTTGGCTCCAGAGATGGAGGGTAGTATTCAAATTTGCTGTTCTATAAATTGGCCATGGTAGCCTTTGCCTATTTTCGTTCTTTTTTTTTTTTTTTTTGAGTCAGAGTCTCACTCTGTCACCCAGGCTGGAATGCAGTGGTGCACTCACAGCCACCACAAACTTGACCTGGTGGGCTCAGGCAATCCTTCTCAGCCTTCCAAGTAGCTGGAACTACAGGTATGTAGGAGACCAGAAGGGGTTGCCAATTTGGAGCTGAAAGCTGGTGCTTATATAGCCCTAAGTCCAAACCAGTCGGCTAGCACTAGCTGTGAGCTGATTGGTCCACACTTAGCTGTTCTGATTGGTCGGTACTAAGGACCAATTGGCAAGAGGTAGGGGCCTAATGGTGAGTGGATTGGTTACTTGACGATCCCAGCAGTGAGTACTTAAGCTTTAACTTGCGAGGCTTGCAGGGAGCTTGCTTGCAGGTAGGTTGTTTACCAATGCTGAGACTGAGGCCTGCCAAGTTTGCTACATTGTTACCAGAGGACCCTCCCATCTGCCTAGCCTTTCTCTAGCTATCTCCTGTCTCATTCCCACCTCTGGAGTAGTAACCCTAACTACCATTAGGGAGTAAGGACGATGACCAGTCTGGCTACTTCCTGCTGGATCATGGGCATTGTATGGGACGGCAGCTAGGGATCCTCTGAAGGGCAGTCTAAAGGTTCTCAGTAGAAAGAAGCTTCCATGTGTATCACCATTTGGTGTTTGATGGCCCTTCCATTGAGCCCCACGTTCAGGTGCCAAAACTGATAGGGATATTTCAGGTCAGCCTGGGCTTCGAGAGTGTCAGCTCAATGGGTCGGCCAACCAAGCCCCAGAGAGGGTTGTCTCGAGGGGCTGGTAAACCTAGCCCCGGGAGTGTTGGCTCTAATGGGCTGGCAAGCCATGCCCTGAGAGTGTTGCTGGTTCGGTGGGCTGGCGAGCCTAGCCCTTGGAGTGTCTCAGCTTCAGAGTCTCGTCCTCCTCCAGCAGCTCTCCTGGTTCAGTTGTCTCCGTCGGCTGACAAGCCAGCCTCTGGGGGTGCTCAGCTCTTCGGCTCTGACCATCTTCTGCAGCTCTTCAGGTTGCAGCTCTTCAGGGTCGAGGTTGTCTCACGCCCAGGAAGAACGAGGGACACTGGACAGCCGGAAAGTAAGAAAATAGGATTTATTGAGAGGACAGAAGAGCTTCCACAGTGGGAGAGGACCCGAAGGGGTTGCCCCAGGGTTGTTTTATGTGATTCATGTAAAATGCCTGGTGGTGCGTCGTATCTTATTTTTCCTTCCATGTGTGTAATTGTTTGCTTCCTGTAAGTATGAAGATCTCATCTATATTGTTAGAAAAGGATAAGAATGCTCTCTTCAAATACTATGAGCACCTTGATAGTTATTTACTGGACAACAGGCACACATTAAGATCCCTCCAGTAGAAATATTATTTCCAGAGAAGAGGCTGCCCATCGACCTTCGGTGCCAACTCCTGGAAAGTAGTCAAATTACAACAGCCAAGAGATTACCCCACAAGGTGAGCTGCACAGAGCACCCATCTGTAATAGCAAACATCTTTCTTTTCCAACCTGTCACTGTTTTGAGGCTGAGCCCACACACAAACAGTTGTGCATCCAGGCTCTGGCACAGGCTGGTGGGTTCTCAGTAAATGTTTATTAGATAATGGATCTAGAGGAGATGGCCTGACTGGTTCTCTTGTTTCCAGAGTTCAGACTAGGGAAGTTCTTTTTGGTTTGAGTCAGGGTGGTGCTCTGTTGTCCAGGCTGGAGTGCAGTGGCACAATCCCAGCTCACCACAGCTTCAGTCTTGGGGCTCAGGAAATCATTCTGCTTCAGCTTTCTGAATAGCTGGGACGACATGCACATGAAACTACAGGTTGCTAATTTTTTTTTATTTTTTGTGAAGATGAGGTCTCACTATGTTGCCTGGGCCAGCCTTAAACTCTTAGGTTCAAGTGATCCTCCCACCTCAGCTTCCCAGAGTTCTGAAATTACAGGTGTGAGACACCATGTCCTGCCAGGTTCCTATTCTTGAGCAGCTTACAATGACACTCTAAATATTGCGCATTCTTGGAATGTTTGCATAGAGTCCCTTGAGAACCTTACACGGTCCAGGAGATTGGAAATCTAAAAATATCTCTTGTGATGCTCAGAGAAACTGGAATTTATGACCTACTGGCATGGAAGCTGAGTGTGCAATCATTATTAACTGAATTGTATAAGCACTGTAAGATGAACTACACTCCTTTTTTTTTTGAGTTGGAGTCTCACTCTGTCGCCCAGATCGGAGTGCTGTGGCCGCTCTCGGCCACCGCAGCCTCGACCTGCTGGGCTCCGGCGATCCTTCCGCCTCAGCTTTCCAAGTAGCTGGAACTACAGGGGTGCACTACCACGCCCGGCTAGTTTTTGATTTATTGTAGAGATGAGGTCTCGCCAAGTTGCCCAGGCGGGTCTGGAACCCGCGGGCTCAGGCAATCCACTCACCTCAGCCTCCCAAAGGCGCGGGAGTACAGGCTGAGCCATCGAGCCCGGCTGAACTACACTCTTTATGACCTTCTGGGCAAGGTACTGTGGGGAATAAATTTAAAAAGCTCCTGCTTTTAATGAGCTTATACTTCATTTGGAAAAAATCGGCAATATCATCAAATGCAAGAGAGTCTAATAGGAAAAAACAGCACCAATGAAATGTTCAAATGTCAAAGTAATGTATTAAAAGGGCTATGTAGATATTTACAAAATAAATAATAAAAAAATAAAAAAACTATCACACTGGTCTTAAAAAAAATTAAAGAGCCAAGTAGAGTTATTCAAAAACATTTCAGGGAGAAGTAAAATCTAAGCCAGGTTTTGAAACAGACTCACGTGAAGGAATAGGAAGAGCTCATTGTGATAAAATTACTTTACTGTAGAACTTCCAGTATCACATGCACTAGAAACTTACTTGCAAACTCTGCTGCTGAGGGTACCTTCACTGTGCAGGAGACAGAAACCAGACAGGAGGCTTACGAAGCAACCTGAGTGAATTTTCAGTTTTATCTTAGGGTTTTCTTTTCTTTTCTTTTTTTTTTTTTTGAGTCAGAGTCTCACTTTGTCGGAGTGTAGGGGTTGGAGTGTAGGGGCACGCACACAGTCACTACAGCCTTGACCTGCTGGTCTTGGGTGATCCTTTGCCTCAGCTTTCCAAGTAGCGAGAAATAGAGGTGTGCACCACCACCCCCGGCTAATTTTTTGATTTATTGTAGAGTTGAGTTCTCACCAAGGGACACATGGGCTCAGGCAATCCTCTCACCTCAGCTTCCCAAAGTGCTAGGATTATAGGCATGAGCCTCCTTAGGGTTTTAATAGTGACCCAAGTTAAATCCAAAGACAGCCTAAAACTTCATCTTACTACCTGCCATTTGAATTATTTTCGGTCAACTTCCCATATAGAAAACAGGACCAATTATTGGCTTTAATTAAGTAGTGGGTTAAGAGGACATTTCAGTAAATACATTTTTGATCCTAGTTCATCATTTATGCTAAAAAAAATGGCTACAATCTCATTAGGGTGGCTATATTTAAAAAAAATAGACAATAACTAGTATTGGTTAGAGTGTGGAGAAATTTAAAACCACATATGTTGTTGATGGGAATGTAAAATGATGCAGCTGCTTTGAAAAACAGTTTGGCAGTTCATCAGAAAGTTAAACAGAGATGCCATTTAACCCAACAATTCTGAAACTCCTAGCACTATACCCAAGAAAGCTGAAAACATGTTCACACAAAAACATGTACACAAATGACCGTAGCAGTATTATTCATAATAGCCCAAAGTGGAGACAATCCAACTGTCTTCCAATTAACTGATCAATGGATCAACAAAAATGTAGTATTTACACACAACAGAATATTATTCAGTCATAAAAGAATGAGGTGGTGATACATGCTGCTCCTTGAACCTTTAAGGCACTGGTAAGTAAAAGAAGGTAGACACAAAAGGCCCCATTCTATGATTCCACCTATATGAAATGTCCAGAATGGACAGATCCATAGAGGCAGAAAGTAAATTAATGGTTGCCAGGGACTGAGATGCAAGGGGGTTGGGAACTGACTGCTCACAGGTACAAAGTTTCTTTTGGGGTGATGAAAACATTCTGGAGTCAGACAGTAGTGATGCCTGCACAACTTGTGGATACTCTAAAAATACTGCGTTATACACTCTCAAAGTGTGAATTTTATGGTATGTGAATCATATCTCAATTTTAAAAAATAAATGAGAGGAAAAAAAATCCACAAACTACCCAAAGTACTGATTAACATAAAGGCAAATTCTCGATCTTCTCCTCAATCCTGAAAGGCCACTCTTTTGAGCGTGTCAAGAACTTGCCAGGAGGAATAAATGCTAAAGAAAAGTGAAAGACTAAATAACTCCACCCATGATGGAAACAAGGTAAAGATGTCCACTCTTACCATTGCAATTTAACACACTACTGGAGGTTGAAGCAAATACAATAAGGGGGGGGAGTTATAAAAGGCATCCAGATTGGGAAGAAAGATGAAAAACTGTCTTTATTTACAGAGATGCCATTTAACCCAACAATTCTGAAACTCCTAGCACTATACCCAAGAAAGCTGAAAACATGTTCACACAAAAACATGTACACAAATGTTCACACAAAAACATGTACACAATTATCTATATAGAAAATTCCATAGAATACAAAAGACTACCAGAATTAATATGACTTAACAAGGTTGTAGGATTCAAGGTCAATACACAAAAACCAATTATATTTCTAAATACTAGTAATGAATAATCATAAATTGAGATATTTAAAAGATCTATACATTAAAAACTACAAAGCACTATTCAGATAAATTACTAAATAAAATGACAGATATACTGTGTTCATGGATAGGAAGACTCAGAAGTTGTTGTTTTTTTCAGTCACAGTCTCACTCTGTCACCCAGATTGCAGTGGTGTGATTACAGCTCACTGCAGCCTCAATCTCCTGGGCTCAGGTGATCCTTTCTACCTCAGCCTCATCAATAGCTGGGATTACAGCTTGGCTGATTTTTTTTTTTTTTTTGTAGAGAGGAGGTCTCACTAGTTCAAGACCCAGGCTGGTCTTGAACTCTGGACTCAAGTAATCCTGCTGCCATGGCCTCCCAAAGTGCTGGGATTACAAGTATGAACCAATCACTGCACCTGGCCTCAAAACTGTTAAGATGCCAAATTTCTCCAAATTGATATATGAGTTCAATGGTATCTCAGTCAAAATCCCAACAGGCTTTTTGGTAGAAATCTGGAAATAGATTCTAGTATAAATATAGTATTCAAATCAGTGAAAATAGGAAAGATTTAAAAAGTAGTGCCATCACAAATGGCTTCCCATCTGGAAGGAAATATAACCGGACCTTTATATTACACTAAATGCTAAGAAAAATCCAAGACAGATGAAAGCAAATGAAAAAAAATAAGTAAAAATCTCATATTACAAGTACAATTTAGGACCAGGGGAAACCTTACCCATGACTAGAAGGTGTGAAATACTACAATTAGACATACAATATAGCTCTCATACTGCACACACACACACACACACACACACACACACAAAGAATATATGGAGGAGGAGTATATGGGAACTCTCTGAGCTATCTTTGAAACTTCTGTGTAAACCTAAAAATATTCCCCAAATAAAAAGTTTATATAATAAAATAGAATGCACATACACAAAAGCTAATAAACTAAACAAATTATAGATCTGGAGAAAAATATAGCAATGGTCAAACTGTTTACAGTTATTGTTTACAAAAATCTCTTTTAAACTGACAAGGAGAAAACAACCCAAAAGAAAATAGGCTTTTGCTGGGCGGAGTGGCTCACGCCTACAATCCCAGCACTTTGGGAGGCCAAGGTGAGAGGACTGCCTGAGCACACGGGTTCGAAAACAGCCTGGGCAACTTGGTGAGACCTCATCTCTACAATAAATCAAAAAATTAGCTGGGCATGGTGGCATATGCATATGGTTCCAGCTACTTGGAAGGCAGAGACAGAAGGATTACCCGAGCCCAGCAGGTCAAGGCTCAAGGCCGCAGTGGCCCTGAGTATGCTACTGCATTCCAGTCTGGGCAACAGAGTGAGACACACAAAAAAAATCCCATAATTTTGGCCAGGCATGGTGGCTCAAGCCTGTAATCCCAGCACTTTGGGAGGCAATAGGATTGTCTGAGTTCAGGGGTTCAAGACCAGCCTGGGCAACTTGGTGAGACCTCGTCTCTACAATAAATTACATTAAAAAAAATTAGTCAGGAATGATGATACATACCGGTAGTTCCAGCTACTTGGAAGGCTGAGGCAGAAGGATCGCCTGAGCCCACCAAGTCAAGGTTGTGGTGGCTGTGAGTGCCCCACTGCACTCCAGCCTGGGTGAAAGAGTAAGACTCTGACTCAAAAAAGAAAGAACAAAAATAGGCAAAGGCTACCATGGCCAATTTATAGAACAGCAAATTTGAATACTACCCTCCATCTCTGGAGCCAAAAAATAACAAAAGACAAAACACAAAAAGATTTACAAATTTACTAGTCAGAAAAATGTAAAATCAGGTACTAGGTGTTACTTTATGCCCAACAGTGTTTTAAACACAATAGTGCTCTAATACCTACTGGTGGTGGGATTCAGGGAAGGGGGACACATGGATTGTTAGTGGACTATAAACTGTGACACCTTTTTTGGAGGGCAATCTGGTAACCAATTTAAAATACATGCATTTTAACCTAGCCATTTGATATCCATGAACCTACCTGCCATAATTAAAACTATCAAAAAATAAGGACTTATGTATTGGAATGTTTCTTGCAGTGTTTTGTAGTGAGGAAAAAACAAAACTGACACAAAGTGGTCATCAATATGAGTGTCTGAATAACTGCACCGTATCTATACTGTAGAATTTTTTTTTTTTTTTGAGTTGGAGTCTCACTCTGCCACCCAGACTGGGGTGCAGTGGCCGCTCCCGGCCACCGCAGCCTCGACCTGCTGGGCTCCGGTGATCCTTCCTCCTCAGCCTTCCAAGTAGCTGGAACTACAGGCGCGCGCTACCATGTCCGGCTAATTTTTTGATTTATTGTAGAGATGAGGTCTCACCAAGTTGCCCAGGTGGATCTGGAACCCGCGGGGTTGGGCAATCCACTCACCTCAGCCTCCCAAAGCGCAGGATTACAGGCTAAGCCACCGAGCCCGGTTTATACCGTAGAATTTTTATGCAGCTATTAAAAATAATGAATTGGAGCTATACAGTAGGCCTGAATAGATTTCCTGAAGAGCTTACTGAGAAAATCAAGAAAATAATTTACACATGCACTGCATGTAACTATACGAAGAAAATAGTATCATACATTTGGTCATCTGCACTGGTTATAGGGGTGGGGGCAGAAAAGAGAAAAGAGAGAACAAAGCAAAAAGGGAAGGGAAGGAGAAAGGGGATGAGGAAATAAATTCTTTTGTGTACATTTAATTTAAATTTTCATTAGTAGTTGTGTCCCAAACATCAGTTCACATTACCTCTAAAGCAGCCATTTCTTTATCTAGCTCAAAGTATTATACTCATATTTTCTTTCAATAAACAAACAACAAAAAGCCCCCAAAAGCAAAATTAAATGCCTTGGCTACGTTAACCTGGAAAGGTATGTTCCAGTGACTGCCATATGTTCTAGAATATTTATACATTGACATATTTGGTACAAAGCCTTGTTAAAAGTGGCTGCCTTTTCAGTCACTGTCCTGATTTAAACAACTTATTTTACCATACAATATGATGGCATGCCTGACCATCAACTCTGAGGTAAGCCCACAGACATCCTCATTCCCTCTGCTCACTCTTCTGTCCCATCATAGCAAGCTTACTCCTAATTTCCTTTACACAGGTAAATACTACAAGTATAGGAAAAATAAGAGCAAAGACAAGGTCTGTGTCCTCAATAGCCTAGAGTTTCTTTCTTTTTAAGATCTACTTTCCTAATATTGTCAACATGAAATTAAGAATTTGGAGGTACCTGATACACACGGTGTTGTGTAATATCTAAGGACAAAAGGTAGTAGAAATAGTTGCTCCACTGCTATTTAGGCAAAAGGCTGTGAAGACAAAAGAAAAACAGTAAAAGCAGGACTCTACTGTCACCAGCCAGCCCACACGTTCTGGAATTAGTCAACTCTTACAGAGGAAAGAGATTGCCTTTTGTTACCACTCATGTTATACAGATATGAAAATAAGCTGCTTCCTAACCCTGAAAGCCTGACTCTCTGTGTTAAAAGAACAAACAATTCAAATCTAGACATTCGTAACAGCAATCTACCAAACATTCAAAGAAGACATCATTACAGTTGAACACACCCGATACTGAAGTTTATCATAACCAGGTTAACATTTGAATATCAAATTCACCACATTAAATCATAATTTATTACCAAACATAATTTATAATGTATGATTATATGATGCCCTCCCAAAAAAAAGAACAGCCAATGAAATTCAACATACTTTCCAAGGTAAGAACTCTTGGCAAACTATAAACTAAAAGAAAACTTACCAAATTTGATAAAGGATATCTACTGCTATAACCTGCAGGAAATATCTTAAGTTGAAACAATGAAAGGCTTCCCTTTGAGATGAACAAATCAATAATGCCCCCTAAAACAACTGCTATTCAGCACTATATTCTAAAAGTCCCAGTCAGTGCAAATGGTCCAGAAAAAGAAACAATGTAATGATCTAAAAGAAAGAAACAAAACAGGTTTTTTTTGTTGTTTTTTGGTTTTTTTTGAGTTGGAGTCTCACTCTGTCGCCCAGACTGGAGTGCAATGTCTGCTCCCGGCCACTGCAGCCTCGACCTGCTGGGCTCCGGCGATCCTTCCGAGTAGCTGGAATTACAGGCGCGCACTACCACGCCCAGATGATTTTTGATTTATTGTAGAGATGAGGTCTCGCCAAGTTGCCCAGGCGGGTCTCGAACCAGCGTGCTCAGGCAATCCACACACCTCAGCCTCCCAAAAGTGCAGGATTACAGCCTGAGCCACCGAGCCCGGCAACAAAACAGTTTTAATCCCACCTCTGCCATTTACCAGCTATGCAACTCTGGGCAAAGCACTTACAGAGCCTCGGTTACTTAATGTATAAAACAAGGATCATAAGTGTACCCCTTTTACAGGGTTGTTCTGAGTAGTATGTAAATTAATGTTTAAAAATTGTTTAGAAAGTGTTTGGTACTTCAAAGCACTGTAAAAGTAAATAAAAATATTCACAAATGATGAGTGGGTGCATGGATATCTCACAGAATCTAGAAATAAACTAAAAGAGTAAGATATGCCAGATACAAAATAATTGTACAACATCGATGGTAGTTCTATATACTACTGATAACAAACAGAAAATGGCATTTTAAAAAGATGCCATTATAATAGAAAAAAAATACCAAGTACCTGGGAATAAAATTTAAGGTGTGAAAGACTTAAGACTTCTATAGGGATCATTATAGTCAAAATTGGTGGACTTTGATAGTTTATTCTAAGATGTTTACGGAATTGTAAAGTGCCAAGAACAATCAAGAACTCTCCAAGAAAAACAAGCTGGCAGACTTGCCCTACTAGATATCAAATCAAATTCCAAAATTGATGACTACATTGCTCATTAACTCACCTTGGAGATCTGTTTTTGAAAATACCCATTCATCTCTGGTGAGATACGTCTACATGCCATCTTATTCACTTCCTTTAGGTCTTTGTATAAATGTCCTCTAAGCAAAGACCTTTCCTGTTTGCCATATATAAAACAGCACTACTTTGCAATATCAATAACCCCACTCTACTGCACCTTCCTCAAATTTTTCATTGTAGCCATCATCTGGTTATTATTTTACATCTGGTTACATTATTTTAAGCCTATGTGTATATGTTTACTATTTTAATTTTTCTGCCAACTATAAGCACTTTGAAGCCAGAGTGTTTATTTATAGACAGTGCCTAGCTGTGTCACCCAGGCTAGAGTGTAGCAAGACCATAGCTCCAGGGCTCAAGCAATCCCCCTGTGTCAGCCTCTGAGTAGTTGGGACTACAAGCATTCACCAACACACCCAGCTATTTTTAACAATTTTTTTTGTAGA
The DNA here is from genome assembly GCF_000164805.1 of Carlito syrichta. Classification (NCBI taxonomy): domain Eukaryota; kingdom Metazoa; phylum Chordata; class Mammalia; order Primates; family Tarsiidae; genus Carlito; species Carlito syrichta. The sequence continues at coordinate 645,564 of NW_007252851.1, forward strand.
GATGAAGTCTCGCTATGTTGCCCAGGCCTAGCCTCAAGCAATTCTTCCACCTCAGCCTCTCAAAGTGCTGGGATTACAGGCATGAGCTACAGTGCCAGGCCAGAGTGTTTATTTGGTACTATACTGTATCTCTAGCATCTGTTTTTATATCTGTTGAGTAAATTGGTAGAAATCACAAAAATTCTGACTAGCATATGAAGTATAGTGATTCAATTTGAACTAAGTTTAAAAACTGCAAACTCCTTTTCACTATTCATCTAAATAGTTAGCTACCTAAACAACTCTCCTCATGTTTAGAAAATTATCTTGGGCATTCAAAATCAACCAGTATGTAAATAGTGCTTTTTTGGGCAATAATACTACTCACATTTTGTTGTTGTTGGAGTTTCACTGTCGCCCAGGCTAGAGGGCAATGGCACACTCACGGCCACCCCAGTGTCAACCTGTTGGGCTCCGGTGATCTTCCGCCTCAACCTTCCAAGTAGCTGAAACTACAGGCATGTGCTACCATGCCCAGTTAATTTTTTATTTATTGTAGAGATAAGGACTCACCAAGTTGCCTGAGCTGGTCTCAAACCCTTGGACTCAGGTAATCCTCTCACCTCGGCCTCCCAAAGTGCTGGGATTACAGACTGAGCCACCGAACCCAGCCATATCTAACACTAATAAGAGAATAAATGAAACAACAAAGCCTTAATTAAAAGGAACCATATAAAATGCAGCCTAGAGAATCCTGATAACTCTGGATGGAAAGGTAAAATTATCATCGGAGCAAGAGTTTAGTTATTTTACTCATGTCATATAGGAATTAATATCTCTGATGGTTTTCAACATGTACTTACTCCTTTGGTGATCCATGTCTATAGCTATCTAGACAACATGGTATGAAGTCTTTCATATTTACAAATTAATCCAATTTCCAACACAAATAAGTTATGAGTAATAGATCATATGTATTTAACATAAAAAGCCAACACATTCAGTATTCTGAAGCTGAGACATTTAAAGAGAATCCACCAGTTAAATGGTGGTCTACATAATCAACAGTAGGGCATACTATTATAATCTTTGTATTCTTTTTTCTCACTGCTAAGTGATTTTTCCTACAGGCCTTAAAGAAAACCAAGTACAAAGGGTTAAAAAGATTTCACTGAGCTAAGGTTTGCCTTCAATACCCTGGGGATTCTCGTGTTCTAGGCTAGCACAGAGTTGAGCTCCAGGTAGAAACTTCCCTGGTCCTGCATTCCACGCTTGAAGAATCCTGGAGATAAGAAACTTCCGAAACCAGTGGAAAAGTCTAGACTATTTTCTTTGTTTTTTTGTTTTTTTTTTAGTTGGAGTCTCACTCTGTCATCCAGACTGGAGTGCAGTGGCCACTCCCAGCCACCGCAGCCTCGACCTGCTGGGCTCCGGCGATCCCTCCGCCTCAGCCTTCCGAGTAGCCGGAATTACAGGCGCGCACTACCACACCCAGCCAATTTTTTTGATTTGTTGTAGAGATGAGGTCTCGCCTGCCCAGGCGGGTCTCGAACCCGTGGGCTCAGGCAATCCACTCACCTCAGCCTCCCAAAGTCGCAGGATTACAGGCTGAGCCACCAAGCCCGGTTAGACTATTTTCAAGGTGAGACTAAAGTGGTACTGGTTGGGATTACAAGCAGAAGGGATAGGGTGAACTGAAAGCACTGGCCTCCTATACGACACCTTTTGCTGTATTCCTCCTAAGATCATTTAGCTTTCTATTTCATCTTTAGCCTTTTCAAGAAAGCAGTCAACACATTCACACTAATTATTTTCATGAAGTATTATTAACTACATATCAGGAAAACAGGAAAACCGTCTATGCATCTTATAGAAACTACAAGAACAGAAAGCATTTGGTTACTATTAGTAGCCTGAATTTAAATAGTTCTAGCTTCATAATCTAATGCTGCCAAAAAATTTTTTTACAGTAGTCTTTCAGGATCTTTTTATTTTTCTAACATGAAGATTTATAATACTGATTTGTTTTCAAAATGTAATGATAGATCTATTTTTCTTTTTTTGAGTCTTACTCTGTCACCCAGGCTAGAGTGCAGTGGCACACTCATGGCCACTGCAGCCTCAACCTGCTGGGCTCAGGTGATCTTTCTGCCTCAGTCTTCCAAGTAGCTGGAACCACAGGAGTGCACCACTATGCCCAGCTAATTTTTTGATTTATTGTAGAGATGAGGTCTTGCCAAGTTGCCCAGGCTGTCTTGAACCCCCTGGCTCAGTCAATCCGCTCATCTCCGCCTCTCAAGTGCTGGGATTATAGGCGTGAGCCACTGTGCCTGACTGATAGATATATTTATTCAAATTAAATTCAACCAATGTACTTAAAAAGAAATAAATTATGTTACTATATAAAACATCTTCTTTCTGGGGGAAAGACAGGAATTAGACATGAAGAAAGGATAGTTCCTAACACTGTATGTTGAAAAGTTCAGCAAATGTTTTCCTTTGGGCTGAGACCAGAAAACCTGCATCATTTCAGTGGCTTCCAATATTCATGAATATTCAATATTCACTACTACTGATATTCAATATTCATAACCACATGGCCAAGGAATACTCCTGTTCTTATAAAAACACTTGTGCACACACCAGAAGGCAGCAACACATTAGTATTTACATTTATTTCACGTATGCAGTTTACACACTCATTATCGAACAAAACTGGAATGCAAACAAATATACAAATACCATAATAAGCATTATCAAATAAAATAAATGGCACTAGTGTTATAAGCATATTAATGGACCTGGTGAGAAAAAGTGATGGAAGAAGACTGCAGCCCATGACATTTTTCTTTTTATCAAAAGAAAATGCTCGGTAGCACCATAATGGTAATACTTAAAGGAAACACATAAGATAAAACATTTTAACTGCTATCATTGAGGTTAACCTGCTTTATTTAAGTGAATTATACAGGAAGTTAACAGTACAGGCAGTATTTTGGCCAACTTCTGCTTATGTCAGCTGAACATCTTCCATAAACAAAAGCAACATAAAATAAAGTCAACCATACATGGACCTTTTCTACATGGTACAAGCTCTGCACCATGCTTTGATTTCATGGTTGGAGAAGATACATGTGTTAAAAATTGAGGTTATATAAAGTTATTCACTAAAGCCTGAGTGTGTCTTTGGTAGGCTAATACTTTTTCAGCACTGTTATTAATCACATTCATGTTTATCTATTTCCTGTATTTTTCTATATAATTCAAGGTGACTAGAGAAGACATTATGGAAAACAATACAGTGATATCCTCAAATTACTAGGCCCTTAAAACCCAGTCTATCCCAAAGGCACCAAGATCAATGGGGTGCAAATTTCCCCTTAAAAAAAGGTGACTTTTTTGTAATACTTATAACCTAATGGGATTTTGTTTTGTAGTTTTATATATCTTACTTGTTGCTGTCAGTATACTTAATTACTTACCTTTACAATTTTCTCCTAAGATGGCATCGATATACAAGATATATAGAGTACCAGGTATTTCTATTTCAAAGTTGTGCAAAAACTGCCATAATCTTGCTCAAAGTGTCTAAGTATCCAAATGGTAGCAAATAGGCTGCATCAAGCTTTATATATTCAACATTGCATATGAAGAAAAAAATGAAATTTATGCCCAGATATAAATAGAAATGTTACAAAGAGTATCATATACTGAGAGTAACCTGCAAAGTTCTTTTAAACAGTATTCCTTAGTGGTTTCAATAAAATATCACTAACCACTTAACCCTAGGTCTCAAGTTTTCCTCATTTGAATGCTGTAGAACTGCATTAGTATTTTATGTTGATTATAAATTAAGCCCAATTTCTATCTAAATATACAAGTATTTGCTTTAAGCAATGTTTTGTGGCACACAAAACATGCTTTGTTCTGAAGATTTATTATCCTTACAATAATGCACTTTTAAAGCCTTTATTTCATAGTTTGGTAATTAAGATCCACATGAAACACAATGCTTTGCTGAACACAGAAAATGTATCTGCATTATGATTATGAAACCCGGCTTTTGCTGGTAACTTGAAAGTTAAAGTGGTCACAAGTAGTTCAACCAGCTCTACACAAGGTTGTTCAGTGGTAATTATTTTGCAGCATTTAGGGACCTAAATTTCCGTCTGAATTGCAACTTTTAATTCCATTGTCTGATGTGAATGGTTGTTATTTGTTTCTTTTAGTGCATCACCAAAATACAAATCAACATTAGGCTTTATTCCACTGTTACCATGTTCTTCAGCAATATGATTCAACTGTGGAACTTCTGAACATGAAGCAGTTTGAGTAAGCACAGAAATGCTACACTGATGTGGGGAATTTTCCAGACGGTCGTTTTCTACCTCAGGAAGAATATTAACAGTAGCAAAGCGAGCATGATAATCACTGGAACCATGACTACAAGAAGTTTTCATGCTTTCTAGGTCAGAACAACTAAATTCAGAAAAATGACTAGAGTGGGAATCTGCTACAGATGGCATACTGTCACTGAGGGATGGAGCCTCAAATTCACTTGAGTTCGTGCTTTGTTGTTCCAACAACTGTGCATCCATGTCCTCTCTGGTCTCATTTATCTTCATGTTACCTTTTTTCCGCAATTTACCACTTTTTGATTTTTTTCCTGCTGTTGCTTCTTTGGACCACTTGGTGGCACTAGATTTACCTTCAGGCAAACCACAGGATGAACCACCAGTGTGATTCGGGTGGCACTGCCGTCATCCACACTACTGCTTCCACTGTTGTGCCTAAATTTGGATGGTTTTGATTCAATATCCACTTGTACCTCCATACTGTTGCCTTCTTTGTCCAAGGGGATGTATGAGTTGAGAAGGGATACTGCCATTGCTTTGGTGATGGCATTATCACTAACTGTTCCCAAGCTGACGGTGCCAGATTCTCCACTTAGACTGTACTATTCTTTCTGTACATCTGCTTGTACTTCCAACCTGTTAAAACAATTAACCATGGCACTTCCTGACAGACTCCCCGTTATACTGGCCCCAGCCAGTGCCATGGTGCTAGCCTTTTCACTCAGGTTGTCTCAAATGGCTCCTATTTGATCCATGTGGCTTCCACTTGCACTCAAACTGCCAGTCAGGCCACCAACACTTCCTTTCCCTATGCTAGGATTGTGTCTTGCTTCTGCTACTGATGTTGTGTCTATAGCTGTGTTAGTTCCACCAACATTTATATCATTTTCATCATCAAATTCAATCCTGACTCCTTTTCCATTGCCTTCTGAGACTCCACAGCCTCCACTTCAAAAGAGAGAAATTGGAACAACGCCATAGACATAAGCTAACATAATAGGAACACCAATACCTACAGTCACTGCAGCTACTACTGGAGATACAATTACAGACAACGTTACACCACCTGCTATGGCCAAATTCCGTTTGTGCTTTGAAACAGCCTTGCCTTCATATTGATTGTGAATCTTGTGGCCCACATACACAGGAATGCCAATAATCACTGCAGGAATAGGAATGCCCGCTATAAAAGCAATTCCTACAGGAGCACCAACCAGTGTTCCCAACTGCCACAATATTTTCTTCTTTCGGCTCCAACGTTTCTTTCCCCAAAAAGTACACCCTGATGGACTTAGATAACGTAAATCTGAGATTTCTTTCATACACAACCAACAAAACTCACAACCACAAACAGCACATGTCATGTCATGTGATTGCAGCTCCCATCATTCATCTTTATTATATAAGCAGTGCATCGTGGACATGGCTTTATATCATCAGCTGCTGCTCCAGATTCTTGACTATAACTAATGGATGAAGAACGTATACTTCTCAAATATAAACTCTGGGCTCTTTCTTGCTGAGCGGCATCACAGGTCTGGTTGGGGTGCCAAATCTGTTTACAGTGGTAGCTAAACTCCGTTCCACAGCCCTCTCACCCGCAAGTTAACTTTGGACAGCTGGTACATCCAATTGCTATCACAGCATATCCACAATCTGGAGCTGGACACCATCTACAATCAGGATCTGCAATAAGCCATCATCTAAGCATAAATTCTTCTATTTTTCCATCAAGACACATCACTTAATATCAAGCAAATATCATGGGAATTAAACCGTTTAGAACATTCTGGGAAACTGATATCTACTCTACTTTCAGAAATTTCTATCCTTAGATATTGTCGTAAGCAATCCACACAAGATCTATGATGACAAGTCATTATATCAGGAAATATGTCTTTAGAATGCTGCAAAAGACACAAAGGGCACCCAATTTGTTTGCTGATAGAAGTTGATCCATTGTCAGAAGAGGTATTTGTAGAGAAAATGGAGTTCTTATCAGTACACATTTCAGAATGTATACTTTCAATACTTGCAATTCCATCCACCCCCCTGTTTAGCTCTCTTGATTTACGTTTGTTTTCCCTTTTCCTCCGAAACAGAGAGCCTGTTGAAATTCTTCTTTTCTTGGGTGCTTTTTTGACTGAAGGCAAGCTTACGGATGAAGCAGAAGACTGAAGATCTCGATCTGAACCCATTTGCAGATGTAAACTCATGTCTAAAATGCTCATTAGAATTGAGTCAGGGTCAGTGTTTACACACAGCCCTTCATTATATTTAGAGATAAAACCTGTTTCTTGTTCTTGCGTTCAGATTAAGTCATGATGTAAGTAAATCCTACTTGGTTCCTTCAGAGAATTCTTGAAAAGTTCCATTTATAGAAGACTGTTGTCATAGATGTTCTTTAACTTCTCAGAGCGGCAGCGGCACCTGGCGGCGGGGGAGCAGGCCCATCTCGCGGCGGCGAAGAAGCCGGACGCAGCGCGGGGGAAGGTCGCTCGGTCCGCCGCGGCGCCTCTCAGCTGGGGCGAGGGGAGCCTAGGGGAGGGTCCCGGCGGCTGTTTCCTGAACTCCTCCGCAATTGTGGCTCCACGGCCGCTCCCGGGAACCAGCGCCGCAATGGCCATCCTCTCCCCCCAGCCCCCACTTTTCCTGTTACTATTTTTAATGATAAATGGTAGTAGAGTAATAGTTCTCAGCATTACTATTACTGATAATAAGTATTGTTATTGATATTAATATTTAGTATCATCAGTAGAGATTCAGAAATACCTACCCTGATCACACCAGGTCACTTATTCACAGCCATCCTCAGGACTGTTATTGAAATCAATTCTGCAAATGAAGCTTTTAGTGTAAACAGGGTCCCAGAGTGATGCTGGGAGTAATTGCAGAGAGCGGGAATGCCGGCACGATGCTAGGCTCGTTGCCTCAGTGCATGGCTGTTCCCCTGGGTGTGCATCAGTGCCGTTCCAGGGTCTTTCTAACCCCTTTGCACTTCGATATCCTAGCCTCAGCAGCCAGAGGAAGAGTTTAGGATCGAATCTGCATTCTAGTTTCCTGAAAAATGAGTAGATGATAACACTTGGAGTTGTACCAACAGGAAATATAAATTAGTCAGGGAAGGGAAGAAAAACAAGGAGGTGTCCAGGAGCAGGGAAAGGAAGAAGTTGGGAGGGAGAGGGGAAGAATAACAAGGATCAGGACAGAGGGTGGGCAGAAGCCAGGCTAAGGACGATGTGTGAAGGCAGAGGGTGGCGATAGGACGGACGCTGACAGCCCAGTTATTGGCAACCCAAGCTGCGACGAGGGGTGGGAGCTGCTGTGTTGAGGATACACTGACCTTCTAGGACAGGCTGGATGGGTGATCACTCTGAGACATGCCTTTTAAGCCTCTGCTTTGGAAATGAAAACACAAGCACTTTGGGAGATGGTCACTGATCTCATATATCATATATTCCAATACGGAGCAGCTTTAGGTCTCAAGTTATGTGATTTGGTGAGAAAATAAGCCAGAGTATGGAATAGCAGTGACTGGGATCTGTCGGGATTTAGGATTGAAAGAGACAAAAAGTTTTATATTGTTATTCAGTTGTGTTTGCTTGTTTCCTATTGCTTGCTTGGAAGCACAGAACTAGGAAGATCATGGAATGTCTCCAAAGGTGACCCAACATGAGAACATCTGTTCAAACAAAGAATGAGAAAAGAGAGGCCTGGCTATAGCAGGGCTTGATGAGATAGAAGAGAGGCCCAGAACAGAAAATTGAGAGTTAACAAAGGTGTTCACCTTTCTCCCTGCCTTAAAACTTTCTAAAGAATTGTTTAGCGTGGGCTTTTTTGGAGAAATGAAAGGGGTGTATATGGGAGGGGTAGGGGGTGGGGAATAGTGGGGGAGCATGGGGGGTGACATCAGCAATGGAAATGATCCAACTTTGAGTTAGTTTGAGGATGAAAGAGACACAAACTTCTTTAAAAATAGAGTTTTTCAAACATAGCTTATAGAGTCCTAGGACCTACAGGAGGGGTTTTGAGAGTTTTCTCTCAAAAACATGATTAGCTGTGCACTGGAAATAAAATCAAGTCACACAGGTCAAAATTGTCATGGCAAAGGAATTGATTTCACTCAGCACTGTTATGTCAAGAAAAATGTCAGTTGGTTGCATCTTGACATGAATGAATGATTTTTTGTTTGTTTGTTTTTTGAGTTATTTGGGACAAAGACATAAGGATCAAAGATAACCACCTTTTTAATTCTCTCTAGTTTAGTGGTGCTTTCGTGCATCAGTGCGCTCATTCACAGGCATTTGCAGAGCTCTTTTTGTATGAAGTCTTTGTGATCAGCATTATGGGAAATACTCTGAAGCTGGAGTTCTGGCCTTTAAGGGCTTGTGCTCTAATTGTTTGGAAATTAGTCCTTTTGCATGAACTGTTTAAAAGCTGGTGCTTGGTGAAAGGTTTTCAGAAAGCTCTCACTCAGTGGTTGTTTGGTATCTTTAGACTGACAAGCACCGATTATGTTAGTACTTTTTCAAATAAGCAATAATTAAAATGCATTGGATCCTGTAAACTGATGAAGTCCAGAGGTAAATATTGTTTAGGCATCTCTAGAGGTACGAACCTGTTAGTCATAGTCCCAGCGGGGCCTCCAAATGTTAGGCCAGGACTGCTAGGGGTGTGGGTGTCTGGTGTGTGATCTGGTGCCATGTGAAAGAATTGCACAGAAGTTAGATTGGAAAATGTAGTTTATTTTAAAAGTAAATTAGAGAGAGAAAGAAAGAGGAGATTCCCCTCCCCAAGGTAGGGAAGGGGGCCAAAGCCAGAAGACATAGTGATGGTGATAACTCAAAGAGCACATGGCCACACCAGAGTCCAGTAAGGCAGTGGTGACTGGCTGCTTGTGTTTGAATCCTTTTAATCCTTCTCTTTGATGGGGAAAGGTTGTTAAGGTGATGGGTCTACATCATCCTGAAAGAACCAGTAAATGCAGGTATTGACATCAGGTGATGGACAGCGGGCACATGAGTGGGTTAGTCACATGATTGCTGCCATGGTGGTGGAGTCTGTCTGTCACAACGATCATGAAGAGCTGATTAGGTTAACTTGGGTCTCATGGTGGAGGCAAATACTTGAAATATAAAAGCTAGTTAGTACAAAATAAGCTGCTCATTGGGCACATTAAATCCATGTTAAAATGACTACTCATTGGATATATTAAATCCATGTTATGTCCTTTCAGGACTGAAAGGCTCTGTCTCTCTCTGTCTCTCTCCTTGGTGAGCTAGCAAGGTGGCTACACGCAATGCAGGACCAGAAGAGAGATGATGTAAGAGTATGGTTATGAGAATGCTCCCAGAGAAGATTCTTATTGACTGAGCCTAAACAATTCTTATTGACTGATGGGCCATCTTGTGTGGCCAGGTGAGCCGGGGACAGTCCCACCCATATTTCATCTCTTGTTATTAGAAGAAGGAAGGAGGGAAAAGCAAGAGATGGCTATCATGGCAGGGCAGGTGGACCAAAGAATACTATAAACAGTACTAGACCTGTTTGTGAGTGGAAGCAGGGACCAGAAATGCAGAGTCCCATGCAGGTGGTGAGGCTATATATCCCACAGTGAGGTGGTGTCCAGAGGGTGTTTCCTCCTTCACACCTTCATTGTAGCCTGGACTCATCTCAATTATAGCATTGCAATGACTTCTTTTCATTTGTGTGCCTGCATCTCACACCTGGCTCTGAGAAAGTAGACCATAGCAAATCACTGTGAGTGCCAGACTAACCTGAAGCTGAATTCTAGCTCTGTGTGTAATCTTGGGCAAGTTGCTCAATCCTTCTGATTCTCCAGCAATCCTTCATCTGTTAAGTGAGATAATTGTAGTTATTACTCTAGGTGTTTAAGTTAGTCTGGGTGTGGTGGCTCATGCCTTTAGTCCCAGCTACTTTGGGAGACCGAAGTGAGAAATGTTGGATCTTAGGAGTTCAAGACTAGCCTAGGCAACATGGTGAGACCCTCCTACACAAAAATCAAAAAATTACCCAGACAATGTGGTGCACACCTGTAGTCCCAACAACTCGGGAGGCTGAGGCAGAAGGATTGCCTGAGTCCAGGAGGTAGAGGCTGTGGTGAGCCAAAACTGTGTCACTGCTCTCCAGCCTGGTCAACAGAGGAAGACCTCTGACTCAAAAATAAAAAGAAAATATTTAAATGAGATAATACATGGAAGTGACTTTGGACAGTATTCAACGTATGGAAAGTGCTCCATAAATGCTAACTGCTGTTGGTACAATGACGCTTGAGAGCAGGGACTGAGTCTCATTCAGCTTTGTGTCTTTTGTGCCTAGTTGGAACTGGTATCTGCTAGGTAGTCCATAAATGCCTGCACACACTGAACCAAAGCCAGTGAAGAATTGACCACAAAGGCACAAAAGGCCAATCCCTCCTTTGAGAGACCCCTCTGGTTTCTGGGTCATAAAGTCAATGATCTCTGTCGGCCAGATGGGTGGCATGACTAGGGGCAGGGAGAAGCTGCACACTGAGGCCAGCTGGACAAGCTACAGCACAAGCCCTATGCAAAGGGGCCACCATGCTTGAAACAGGGAATTGGCATTGCTGGATCTTCTAGTGTTTTCAGAGAAGCTAAAAAGCAGGACTTCTGAGGGAAGTTTCCTAATTTTTAAAAGCTTGGGAAAGTATCCAGATGTTCTGAAAGCACTAAATGGCCAAACAAAACACGATAAAATACATTTCTAGGAAATTCCTTGGGCACAGATACGCAGATAGACTATAAGCTCAGAGACAAGACTTTGTTTCTTTGTTAAGCAGTGTTCTGGGTGATGATGTGCTTGCTAGGAACAGGTGGTAGAAAAGAGGACTGAAGCCCTAAGGTTGCTTTTGACTGCAAGTAACAGAAAAACCCAGCAGAAAGTACCTTAACCTATAAAGTCAGAGGTGTGGAAGTTCACTGGGAGGCAGGCTCTGGCTTTTCAGTCCAATCAGTTGCTCAGGAGGTCATTAAAGGAGCCAGTCTTGTTTTTCTCTGCCATCTTACAGCTGCTTCCTCTTATATCTGCTGGTAGCAACTGGTGCTACATGCTTTTTTTTTTGCTAGCACTCAGAAAAATCCTTCTCTTCCTTCCAGTTAAGTCACAAACTCACCCCTGGGCTTACAACACATGCCAGAATCAGTCATCTTGAGTTGACTTCCCTTGAAGAACTCTCCTGGAAGAATGAATTCTGGGGCAAATTCGTGGCTTTCTTAGGAAGTAGGAAGTAGGAAGGACACGAATTTACATTGGGAGTGGAAAACAGCTTGCTTGCTACAAAGAACAAAGGGAAGCTTAAAGGCAGGACACAGTTACAGATTGGATTGAGGAGGAGGGATAAAAAAGTGTCAAAAATGACTCCCAGGTTTCCAGTTGACAAACCCTGGAAGATTTAATTCCCTTGACCAAAATCAAGAGGACGGGGTAAGTTCAGAAATTCACCTTTGGATAATTTGAATTTGATTGATGAGGGGACATCTAGACTACATTGTTTTACAACAGCTACAGATGCTTGCTTTTGAGCTTGGGCTCAAGGTCATGTAGGACAGAGCCTGAGAGAGAGGCCTGTGGACATGATACGTGGCTGCTGGTCACCAGGAAATGGGAGCTGAAATCAGGAGCATGTTGGGGAGCCAGCTGGAGCAGGGACTGAGGCAGCAAGACTGGAGGGAATTCTGAAGGCGGGACTCTTCCTGGAAGAGCTGTTTCTAGGATGAGGTGTCTGCCCACGTGCATGGTGACAGGGTATAAGAATGTCCACTGCATCCTTATTTTAAATAATAAGAGACTGGAGGCAATATAAATGCCCATCCCTAAGAAGCTGGTTAAATTAGTCATGGTACATCTGGCATATGGAATCTCAAGAAGCTGTGCAAAAGAGGGATGCAAAGGCTACATGGGCTGTGATGGGAAAATCTCCTGGATACACAGTTAAGTGAAAAAAGCAAGATTCAAATGTGTGTATAAGAGGTTTTCATTTGGGTAAAGAGAGAACACACGATATTCAAATATAGGTGAGTATATCCATAGACTAATTCAGAAGAAATTTTTCATAGCGGTTGCCTATGGGTGGGGTTCTGGGAGGCTGGGAGACTTATTCTTTCTGTTTTATCTCACTAGCTGTTGGAATTTCTTTAACCATGTACACTTATTTCCTATTTTAAAAGTTAGATCATAATACACATAACAGGGTCTTCAGTGTCAGAGATGTTGGTGAGTCTGAGGACTGACAGGAGGTCACTGGAGGGTGTCAAAGAATCTGGAGGCAGTAGTGATGAGTGAGAGGCCACAGGAGAAACTGAGGCACTGACTGTGCATTTGAGAGAATCATGGAGAATAAGAGATGAGGCTAGACAGTCATCTTCATAGAGCACCACTACAGAATTCACAAGATGCTGCTGACAGTCTCCACTGAGCTCTGCACAAAAAATTCTGCACAGGCTCTGTTGTGATTTTGTACTGAGTCTCCTCTCTTTCACCACCTGAGCTGTAGGGAGGTCTAAGCAGATCTCTGCATTGCCACCGAGTATTTTGCTGTCTCTTTTTTTTTCTAAACATATTTTTTATTTTAAAATTGTGGGATACAGTTTAGGGTTAGGTATACAAATATGCATCATTCAAGCACCCTTGTTGATAAGTAGTGTTCTCCCATCCCAAGACAGATATTGACTACCATTAATCCCACTGCCCTTGCCCTCCTTGCCCCCCCATAGATTCCTACCACTGTCAATCTTTTTCTTACAGTATTACGATAGATGTTCAAGGTCCACTATATGAGTGCAAACATGTGATACTCAGATCTTTGTTGCTGTGAAAGATCACTCAGTATTATAGAGTTTAGGTCCATCCAGGTTGCTGTGAAATTCATGATTTTGTTCTTCTTTATGGCTGTGTAGTATTCCATCATGTATATGTACCACATTTTTTAATCCAGTCCACTTTTGATGGACAGCATGGTGGCTTCCAGGTTCTTGCTATTGTGAACAATGTTGCAATAAATATATGTGTGCAGGTATTTTTTTGTAGAGTGATTTGAGTTCTTCAGGGTATATTCCCAGTAGGGAGATTATGGAATCACATGGGAGGTTGATATTTAGAGCTTTTAGGAATCGCCACACTGCTTTTCACAGAGGTTGCACTAGTTTACACTCCTACCAACAGTGTATAAGTGTTCCCTTTTCACCACATCCTCTCCAGCATCTGATATTTTTTGAGTTATTGATAATGGCAATTCTGACTGGAGTTAGGTGGTATCTCATTGTAGTTATAATTTGCATCTTCTTGATGATTAGTTAGGTTGAACATTTCTTCATGTGTCTGTTGGCCACTCTTAAGTCTTCTTTTGTGAAGCGTCTGTTCATATATTTTGCCCACCTTGTAATGGGGTTGTTTGTTTTTTTTTCTTTTCAGCATGTTTGAGTTCCTTGTAGATCCAAGATGTTAGGTCTTTATCAGACATGAGTTGGCAAATACTTTTTCCTAGTCTGTGGGCTGTCTCCCTGCTCTTTTGATGGTTTCTTTGGCTTTGCAGAAGCTTGTCAGTATAATGAGGTCCCACTTGTCTATCTTATCTCTTATGGCCCATGAGTTTTGGGTTTTGTTCAGGAATTGGATGCCAGTTCCGTTTCCATAAGGGTGTGTCCTGAATTTTCTAAGGATCTTGTGGTTTGAAGTTTTACATTTAGATCTCTGATCCATTTAGAGTTAATTTTTGTGTATGGGGATAGATAGGGTTCTTGTTTGAGTCTTCTGCATGTGGTCAGCCAGTTTTCCCAGCACCATTTACTGAATAGGTTCTGCTCTCTGCAGTGGTAGGTGGTGGAGGCTTTGTCGAAGATGAGTTGGTTGAGCAATTGAGGCTTTGCTTCTGGAATCTCAATTCTATTCCATTGGTTTATATGCCTGTTCCTGTACCAACCCCAAGTGTTTTGATTATTGTAGCTTTATAGTGAAGTTTGGAGTCTGGTAATGTGATACCACCTGCTTTGTTTTATTTGCTGAGGATTGTTCTGGCTATTCTTGGTCATTTGTGTTTCCATATGAAGTCCTGTATTGTTTTTTCTAGCTCTGAGAAGAATGTTGCTGGTAATTTGATGGATATTGCATTAAGTCTGTAGATTACCTTAGGTAAGATGTTGATCCTTCCAATCCATGAGCATGGGATATTTTCCCACTTGTTTGTGTCATCTTTGATTTCTTTGAGCAGTGTTTTGTAATTTTCATTGTAAAGGTCTTTCACATTCCTAGTTAGGAAGATGCCAAGGTATTTCATTTTTTTTTGTGGCTATTGTGAATGAAATTGTGCTTTTTATTTGGGTTTCTGTTTGTTATTGGTGTAAAGAAATGTGATTGTCTTTTGCACATTTATCTTATACCCTGAGACTTTGTCAAAGTCCTTTATCAGTGCAAGGAGGCTTTTGACAGGTTCTCTTGGGTATTCAAGGTACATGATCATGTCATCTGCAAAGACAGATAACTTGATTTCCTCTTTTCCTATTTGGATACCCCTGATTGTCTTCTCTTTTCTGATTGCTCTAGTCAGGACTTCCAATACTATATTGAACAGGAGGGGAGAGTGTGAGCATCCTTGTCTTGTTCCAGTTTTCAGGGGAAATGGTTCCAATTTTTGTCTGTTTAGGAGTATGCTGGCTGTGGGTTTCTCGTAGATGGCTTTTACTATTTTGAGGTATGTCCATGTATGCCTAGATGTTCAGAGGGTTTTTATCAAGAAGCGGTGCTGGATTAAATCTAAAGGTTTTTCTGCATCTAATGATATAATCATGTGGTTTTTGTTCTGACATGTGTTAATGTTTTTAATTACATGTATTGTCTTGTGAATGTTGAACCAGCCTTGCATCCCTGGGATGAAGCCTACTTGGTCATGATGGATGATTTTTGAGATGTGTTGTTGAATTCGGTTTGCTAGGATCTTGTTGAGAATTTTAGCATCTATGTTCATCAAAGATATTGGCCTGTAGTTCTCTTTCTCTGTTAGGTCTTTACCTGGCTTGGGTATCAATGTGATGTTAGCTTCATAAAATGATTTGGGGAGAGTTTCATCTTTCTCAATCGCCTTTAATACTTTCAGTAGGTTTGGTATCAGCTCCTCCTTGAATGTCTTATAGAATTCTGCTGGAAAACGTCTGGACCAGGGCATTTTTTTGTAGGTAGTTTTCTTATTATGTAATCAATTTCCTTGATTGCTATCAGTCTATTTAGGGTCTCGATTTCTTCTTGTTTCAACCTAGGCAGGTTGTGTGATGTCAGCAAGTCCTCCATTTCCTTAAGGTTTTCAAGTTTGTTTCCATACAGGTGTACATAGTAGTCTCTAATGATCTTTTGTATTTCTTCACGGTCAGATGTGACTTCATCTTTTGTGTTTCTGATTGTGTTTATTTGGACTTTTTCTCTTTTATTCTTGGTTGGTCTCGCTAGGGGACCATCGATCTTGTTTATCCTTTCAAAGAACCAGCTTTTTGTTTCATTTATTTTTTGGTATTATCATTTTGTCTTCTATGTCTTGGATTTGGGCTTTTATTTTGGTGATCTGGATTATTTTGTTGAAGTTAGGGTTTTTGTGGTGTTGCTTTTCCAGCTTCCCTGGGTGACTTGTTAGACTGTTAATTTGTGATCTTTCCATTTTCTTCATGTGTGTTTGTAGAGATATGAATTCTCCTCTTACTACAGCTTTCATGGCATCCCAGAGATGTTCGTAAGATATTTCTGCATTTTCATTTGTTTCCAGGCATCTTTTAATCTCTGTTTTGATTTCATCATTGACCCAGGAGTTGTTTAGCATCATGCTATTTAGTGACTATGTCTTTGTGGGTTCAGGGGGAATCTTGTTGGTGTTGATGTTTATTTTTATTCCACCCTGGTCTGAGAAGGTGCATGGCAAAATTTTGATCTTTTTGAATTCGCTTATGCTTGATTTATGACCAAGTATGTGGTCGATCTTAGAGTACATTCCATGCGGTGATGAGTAGAATGTATATTCTGTGGTCGTTGAATGGAGTGTTCTGCAGGTTTCAATTAAGTCCATTTGGTCAAGAGTCACATTGAGGTTTTGGATCTTATTGGTGATTTTTGTCCGGATGATCTGTCTAGAGTTGTGAGTGGGGTATTGAGGTCCCCAGCTATAATGGTGTTGGAATCAATATCTTTTTTTAATTTACCTAGAAGCTGCTTTATGAACATTGGTGCTCCTATTTTGGGTACATATGTTTAGAATGGATATTTCTTGTTGATGGATTGAAACTTTTATCATTATGTAGTGGCCTTCTGTATCTTTTTAAATTTTTGATAGCTTAAAGGGTATTTTGTCTGAGATTAAGATCATGACTCCTCCTTTCTTTTGTGTTCCATTCATCTGAAAATTTGCTTACCATCCTCTTACTTTGAGTCTGTGAGTGTCCTTTCTAGTGAGGTGAGTCTCTTGAAGGCAATAAGTTGTTGCCTGGTGATATTTTATCCATTTTGCCATTTTGTGTATTTTCAGTGGTGTATTTAGTCCGTTCACATTCAAGCTAATTATTGAAATGTGAGAGTTGATCCCTATCATAAGGTTCTTACAGAGTTATTGTTGTTCTTCCTGTTTGTGTGTTGCCTTTCTTTTGGTTTTGGAGTTGGTTCATGTGTGTTTTTAACCTTTTGCCTGTACTCTTGTGATGAACATTGTTCTTTCTTCCTTTTCTTCTGTGTTCATTGCTTTCTTTAGTGTTTCTTGTAGAGGTGGTCTGGTGGCAGTGTAGGTTCTTAGAGATTGGATATCTGGGAAAGATTTCAATTCTCCTTCACTGATGAAGCTCAGCTTGGCTGGGTAGGTTATTCTCAGTTGAAATTGTTTATCTTTTAGAACTTTGAAGATAGGGCTTCAAGCTCTTCTAGCCTGGATGGTTTCTGTAGATAAATCTGCTGTTATTCTAATTAGTCTTCCCTGGTAGGTAGTCTGACCTTTTTCTCTTGCTGCCTTTAGGATTTTTTATTTTATACCTACTTTGTTTAGCCAAATTGTTATGTGTCTAGGAGTTGGTCTTCTCATTTGTTGTCTTGCAGGGGTTCTCTGCATCTCTTGTGTTTGAATTTTTGCATCACTGATTTGATGAGGGAAGTTTTCTTGAATGATTTCATGAAATGTTTGTTCCAGTGTAGCCTCTTTTTCTCTCTCTGACTCAGGAAGGCCAATTACTCTTGGCTTTTTTCTCTTGAAGTGATCATTCATCTCTTGAAGTTTTTGTTCTGTCTTTTTAAGCTTCTTTTCTTTGTTTTTGACAGTTTGGGTTAGTTCTGTGTTTTGGTCTTCAAGCTCTGTGATTCTTTCCTCTGCTTGTCTAATTCTGCTTTCCATGCTTATTAGTTTGTTATTTATTTCCATCACATTATTCTTTACTTCGG
>NW_007252851.1:663351-667042 GCF_000164805.1 Carlito syrichta
GAAAATTTGTTTCCCATCCTCTTACTTTGAGTCTGTGAGTGTCCTTTCTAGTGAGGTGAGTCTCTTGAAGGCAATAAGTTGTTGCCTGGTGATATTGTATCCAAGCGGTGCATTTAGTCTGTTCACATTCACGCTAATTATTGAAACGTGAGAGTTGATCTCTATCATAAGGTTCTTGCAGAGTTATTGTTGTTCTTCCTGTTTGTGTGTTCCCTTTCTTTTGGTTTTGTAGTTGGTTCATGTGTGTTTTTAATCTTTTGCCTGTACTCTTGTGCTGAACATTGTTCTTTCTTCCTTTTCTTCTGTGTTCATTGCTTTCTTAAGTGTTTCTTGTAGAGGTGGTCTGGTGGCAGTGTAGGTTCTTAGAGATTGGATATCTGGGAAAGATTTCAATTCTCCCTCACTGATGAAGCTCAGCTTGGCTGGGTAGGTTATTCTCAGTTGAAATTGTTTATCTTTTAGAACTTTGAAGATAGGGCTTCAAGCTCTTCTAGCCTGGATGGTTTCTGTAGATAAATCTGCTGTTATTCTAATTAGTCTTCCCTGGTAGGTAGTCTGACCCTTTTCTCTTGCTGCCTTTAGGATTTTTTATTTTATACCTACTTTGTTTAGCCGAATTGTTATGTGACTAGGAGTTGGTCTTCTCATTTGTTGTCTTGCAGGGGTTCTCTGCATCTCTTGTGTTTGAATTTTTGCATCACTGATGAGATGAGGGAAGTTTTCTTGAATGATTTCATGAAATGTTTGTTCCAGTGTGGCCTCTTTTTCTCTCTCTGACTCAGGAAGGCCAATTACTCTTGGGTTTTTTCTCTTGAAGTGATCATTCATCTCTTGAAGTTTTTGTTCTGTCTTTTTAAGCTTCTTTTCTTTGTTTTTGACAGTTTGGGTTAGTTCTGTGTTTTGGTCTTCAAGCTCTGTGATTCTTTCCTCTGCTTGTCTAATTCTGCTTTCCATGCTTATTAGTTTGTTATTTATTTCCATCACATTATTCTTTACTTCTGTTATTTCTGTCATCAGCTCCTTCCTATTTTCCCCTTTTCTCTCCTCAATTTTTTAATTCTCTCTATTAATATCTTGATGTCTGGGTTTGTTGCATGTGACCAGTTATTCTGGGGGCTCATCATTGTTTGTGTTCCGAAGTCTGTTTTCTCAGTGTCTGACCTACCAGGGATCTGTGTGAGACCCATATTGTTCTTCTGGTTTTTCTTCATTTGTGCAGATTTTTCCTCCCTACTTTTTTCTTCCCTCCACTTCCCTGTCTTCTTTAATTCTGTTATTTAGGGGTGAATGGGGTTCCTTTTACTTCTGTTTGTTCAATCTCCTATTCTTCTTTATGTATATCCTCTTGCTTTGTTCAATTCTGGAGTTGGACTGTAGGTTGAGGGTGGTCCTTTTTTTCAGTTTTGAGATTTACTTAAGGGGGAAGCTGTGATTCAGAATCTATCTGCAGAACCCGGTATCCACTGACAGGTGTATGGATAATCTGAGGCACTTCCCACAGCCTTGCAATCTGTCCATGCAGTGGGGTTTTAGGTTTACTCCATGAAAGCCAAATGAGGTTAAGAGAGGAAAGAGAATGGAGCAGGCAGTGGGGGAAGAGGGGGTGGATAGAGGAGGGAGTAAGAGGGAAAACAGATGAGTGTACCAACAAATAAAGAGGGACACAAAGACTGAAACAGACTAAAAACAATAAACCACAACTACAAGTTGACCAACAATCATATGAAAAAACTAAAACATACAATGATGCTATTGTACAATTTAACCAACCTCCTTATTGGTGTGCTATTTCTCTATACAAAGATGGGGTTTACAGAGAAATTTTTTTAAAAGAACAAAACAAAAGCAATAGAATTAAGTTAGTAAACTAACAGAACCAACCAAGTACACTCTGAGACTTGTCATTTAATTCTGATGTCCATTCTGCTCTGATTTCTAGCTGTCCTTGCAAGCTGGTAAATTTGTTCACAGTTAGGGTCAGTTTCCCCTGGCCTACTGTGAAGGGCAGTTCAGATCTGGCCTCCTGCCCAGTTCACCACTCAGATCTGGCCTGTGTCTATTTATCAAGCTTCTATTTTTCCCATTTCAGTGTTGTTACCTTAAATCGCTAGCAGGCAGTGCTATCTCACTGCTCCAGTTGATCTTTATCTGCACCTGCTAGCCCAGGAGGGGAGGCAGCTAGAGATGGGAGTGGTGTGGCAGTGGCAGCAACCGCCTTAAGGCCCACGGGAGGAGCTCCACAAGTCTGGCTCTGGGCAAGAAGCGGGGCATGATGGTGCCAGTGGTAACAGCGGCAATCTCAGTAGATCTTGCTTGCAGAGGCTTCACAGTCTGAAGTCGTGGGTCACCTCAGGCACAGGCAGGACAATGGCTGGACAGTGGTGGTGGTGGTGGTGGCACCAGTGGCGTCCGCAGCTGCAGTGGCATCCACAGCTGCAGCAGCCGCCCAGACCACCGTGATGTTTGAGCTGTGGCCATGGCTGAGCTCCGTGTGAAGAGCAGGTTGCTGATGAAGGGAACTGTAGCCCCTGGGAGAGAGTTAGAGTCTTTATGTGTTATTTCTTTCGCGGAGAGTCTCATAGACCAAGCTGACCTGTCGCCATCTTGCCAAAAGTCAGCTGTCTCTTGAAAGAGCCACTGCAACCCCAAGACTACCTTCAGAGGGGCGATTCTTGTAATCCTGGCCCAGAAGCTGACAGGAAGGGCTGTAGGGCTAAGAGAAGGAGTCTGAGAAGGCATTATTCTGATACTAAACCTTCCTCAGCTACCACTGGGTTCAGAGGCTCCTGATCTGTGTGGGGGTGAGAGGAAGTTTGGTCTCTGCCTTTTAGCAGATATTTGAGAAACCTGAAAGGGAGAACAGGAGGCCTCAGCTGTTCAGGGAACAGAGATCAGGTCTCCCATTTTCAATATGGAATCTTAACACACTGTTCTAGGCAAACACAGATAATGTCTTAGTCCTTTCAGGTTGCTGTGATAAAATACTGTAGACTTGGTAACTTATAAACAACATAAATGTATTTCTCACAGTTCTGGAGTCTGGGAAGTCCAAGATAAAGATGCTGGTAGATATTTTTGGGGTTGAAAACACACTCCCTCGTTCATAGTGGGTAGTTTTTTGCTTTGTCATTGCATGGTGGGAGGGGTGAAGGAGATGTCTGAAGCTGCTTTTATGAGGACACTAATCCCATTCAGGGCTCTACCCTTATGACCTAATCACCTACCAAAGACCTCTCACTTCCTAATACCATCACCTTGGGGGTTAAGATTTTAACATAAAAATTTTGAGGGGACAAAAACCTTCAGACCATAGCAGAGAGTATTTAATACCATCACCTTGGGGGTTAAGATTTTAACATATGAATTTTGGGGGGCACACAAACATTCAGACCATAGCAGAGAGTATTTACCAAAATCATAATCACAAATAAAAAGCAAAGACTCCTAGGCTCTCCGGGCTGTGTGGAGCCTGGAGATAATTTTCTCATTGTTTTCTGAATTGTGTCCTGGAATATTATGTAAGTCACCTCATACAAAAAGGATTATGGTCAACAAAAATACATACTACAGCTTCCCCTTAGAAAGTGTCCACATACATAAGGATATTAAAGATGCTGAAAAGTTCTGAAGTAAGCAAGCCTGTCTACCTTTGTTCATACAGCTTTTCCCAAATGCCTGTGATCACAGAAAC
>NW_007252851.1:667199-667643 GCF_000164805.1 Carlito syrichta
CTGGTCCTATAGCAGAAATGAGAACCTAGCTCTCTCACCTGGTGTTCTAGTGGACTTTCTGCTCACCTGGACTGTTCCTGTTCCTGTGACAGTGTGGACCTGCCACCATGTCAGGTCCAGGTAGTGATAGGATAATATGAGGCAAGTCAGGGACCAGCACAGTAGGAGGGAGCTGAACTGAAACTTAGGTTAAGGCATCTGCAGTAACTAGGTCCTGAAAGCCAGGAGGTTGATGTCCAAGTGGGGGCCAACTGCTGATTCCTAGTCGAGGAAGAAAAGTCTTCAGGAAGCAGGTGGACATTGATTTGCTGGTGGAAGGCATTTCCTAGAGGACCCAAGAGTTACTGTTTACTCTCACAAGCAATTGGAATGCAGAATCGTTTCTCAAACTGTGTTCTATGGAACCCCACTCTTGTGTTGTTAATGAGGACTGAACAAGGAACA
>NW_007252851.1:668644-681689 GCF_000164805.1 Carlito syrichta
GAGTGTTAGAAGCCAAGAAGGCAGCCAGTGGGGGCATGAGCACAACATAATGACAGGTGTGGACGTTCTGTGCAGGAACTTATAGACTGTTCCTTGAGGATCTTTGGATTCCTTGGAGAGGAATGGCAAGAGTCCCATGGAGAGACCTGGGAAGCAGGGCAGGGTACACCAGCGGGAAGAGTGCTGGTGCCCTCTGGCCTACAAGAATCAAGCAGAACAGAACTGTTATGTTTTAAATATATAGTGGTTCCTTATAAGGCTTTTCATTAAAAGAGAGAGAGAGAGAGAGAGAGAGTGTGTGTGTGTGTGTGTGTGTGTAGCAGGGTGTGGAATTCTGCTGCTAAAATTATAGAAAATCCCTGGTATGAGAGGAAATGGCAGCAGGCTGTGAGCAGCCCCTTCTCTTTGTTAGGATTTTGGTAGTATTATCCTTCTCTGTTTACATCCTGTGTGACCAGCAGGTGGAAGACTCCTCAGGGGCTGAGAGCCTTGCTGGAAGGTCTAGACCTGCCTTGAGCCCCAACCAACTGTGGGACTAGGGCAAGGCATTTGATTTCTGGGCTTCAGTCTTCCAGTCATTAAAATGAAGATGAGAGCTCCCAGATAGAAGTTGAAACTTTCAATTTTATTATTTCAAATTAAGGAGCAATTTTTGATCCCGTGACAGTTTTTAGTTATGTAATTCCCATTCCTCAGGTAAAGAAAGAATTGTTACGGCCAGCTCACTGGCTCAGCCTGTAATCCCAGTGCTTTGGGAGGCCAAGGTGAGTGGATTGCCTGAGCCCATGGGTTTGAGACCCGCCTGGGCAACTTGGTGAGACATCATCTTTACAAAAAATTTTTAAAAATTTAGTCAGACATGGTAGCACACACCTGTAGTTTCAGCTACATGGGAGGCTGAGGCGGAAGCATCGCTGGAGCCCAGCAGGTCAAGGCTGCAGTGGCCGGGAGCATGCCACTGCACTCCAGTCTGGGCGACAGAGTGAGACTCCAACTCAAAAAAAAAAAAAAAAGAATTGTTGCTTGAGAATACATATTGCTTTGCATCTGCTGGTCACTAGAGGGAAGAATAGCCTACTGGTTTAAAGCATAGACTCTGAAGTCAAAGATCTGGGTTCAAATGCAGGTGTTAAGTAGAAATAATAATACCTACTATTGCACACTTTTGTGTGAATCAAAGATCATATGTACAAAGTATGCTAAGAACAAAAGGGCATAGTGTATTAGAAATTCTTAATATTGCTATTATTATTATTACTATTTGTACCTCCTTGATAAGTGTGGAATAAATAAAAATAGGTGGTGATAAATGTGCAAGACTGG
Source organism: Carlito syrichta (assembly GCF_000164805.1). Taxonomy (NCBI): domain Eukaryota; kingdom Metazoa; phylum Chordata; class Mammalia; order Primates; family Tarsiidae; genus Carlito; species Carlito syrichta. The sequence continues at coordinate 669,968 of NW_007252851.1, forward strand.
TAACATGATGGGATTGTCCTGCTCAGAATTCTACAGAGGGCATTCCCTACTCTAGAAACTTTTTATGTTCCTCAGGCCCTCTTTGAATGGATCCCTTTCCTCTATATCATCCAAACACCTGAGCTCCATGTCCCGGGACACCCCAGCCACCCCCACCTAGGTCTCTAACTTTGGCTCTCAACAGCTATTGTACCCTTCTTGGCGCTCTCTCCTCACACAAATACCTTCCTCCTCTGCTTCTTTATCCCTGCAATTCCCCCTCCCATAACTACGCTCCTTCCTCCTGCTTGTTTGCACCACACTCATTTTTCAAGCTCAGATGAAACCATACCATCTTCAGAAAGCCATCACCTCTGGGCTTTGAGCTCCTATGGCAGTTTTACAAAAACCTTCTGTGTCTTTATTGTTTACCTTCTATCTCCTCATTGAAGTGTAAATTCCCCGAGAATCAGGTCTCGGCTGCAAAACACTGCACTAAAGGCCCAAAGACTCAATTTAAACCTATGTGTGTGGCTTCAGGCAAGTCCCTTTACCTGTCAGTTTCACCAGTGAAAGATGGGACTGGAAATCTTTCTTCATTTTATGGACTGGGCAGGAGCAGGTGTTTGGCAGAGATCAGGAAGATTGTGGCATCTCTCTGTGTCTCTCATGGGCCCGGTGCCCAATGGCTTGAATCCAGCAGATGCTCCATGCACACCTTCCTGTGCTGGCAGGCCATGAGGTAGGGCAGCTGGACAGAAATGCCACAGGTGTAGACATACAGTCTAGGCAGGCTGGCTCATACCCCACAGATGGTCCTGCCTTGCCATTCTTACAGCCGCCTGTTGATGGGGCATCCAGTATCAGCTGCTGTGTAACAAACTACTTCAATACTCAGTGGCCTAGCATATGCACATTTTATGTGCTTCTGATTCTGTGGGCCACCACAGGGACCACTTAAGTGACTTCAGTGTTCTGGACAATTAAGAAAAGAAAATGAGCCCAAAGTGGGCAAGCCCCAATGTGCAAGTACTTTTCAAGCTTCTACTTGTGTCACACTTGCTAACATCCCCTTGGCAAGTCACACAGCCAGGCCCTGAGTCATGAGATGGAAAAGAGAGTTCCCTTCTCGGCCCCTCTCAGTGGCAGTTGCCATAGAGTTACAATGTGACGGGCTGTGCCCACAGTGATGCTAGGAGTGATAGTGACCCTCTTTGCAAACAGGTTACCCTGGTCACCCAGCTGAGGGCACTCCGAACCCCATGCTTCATTGCTAGGAATATCTTTTCTTCACTTTCTATTATATGATCCCCTGTATCTCCCAGCCCCAGGGTCATGGCTGAAGTAACTGAGGAACAAATGATGCAGAGAAAGGATTATCCAGTAAGTCCTACTTGTTTCTTTTTACTTTTCTATGGGGAAGGTGGTGATGGTCTGATCAGGAATTTCTATTGGGTATTCTGACAATAGAGATAAAGGCAAAAGGCCATCTGTCACTTGCTTTAGGGAAAAGGCTTGTCTCTATCTGAGTCCAGGAAGGTTGCAGAGAAGTCTGGGTTGGGCATTTTGTTCATTCATTCATTAATTCAATAAGCCTTGCCCATGCCCAGTCCTCAGTACCTTGAGGTGCCCTCCTCTCTAGAGCATGCTAGCACAGGTGAACATTCACACATACACACACTCACATGCATGCATGTACACACACACGCAAGTGCACATACACATGCACCACTCCAGCTCTTTCTTCCTGAACTTCCAGCAGTCTGACACAATATAGCCCTTGATCATGTACTGACCAGGGAGGAAAGAAGAACAGAGGTTGAGAGTGTGGACCAGTGTGCCAGTCCTTCCAGAAGATGCAAAGCCAACCCCAAACAATGATCAAACAACAAAAATCCTCCATTTTATGTTCATTATTCATCTAAAAAATGTGTTCAACTATCCAGTATATCTCTAGATCATGAAAGGCATCTGTGTTAGTGACTGATGAGCAGTGTGGCTTCCCCCACCACAGTCCCCCTCTTCTGTGCACAGCAGCCTTTCTCCAAACTCTTCCAGGTGGGGCTGTGGGTCTGCCTTCCAAGCACAGCACTGCAGGAAGGGCCCTGTGACTTCTTCAGCTGGTGACAACAGACCCTAACTGGAGTCAGAAATGGGCTTCACATTCTATTTGTTCAAGCCTTGATTTGGTTGTGCGCTATGCTCAGGGGAGTAAAATCACCTGTGGGCCAATAAACGTATTTTGCAATGGTGCCTCTGTCCTGATGCCCACCCCAAATGATGGGAGTGATAGATGCCCACCCCAAGTGATGGGAGGCTGAGAACCAAGGAAGCTGGATTCTGGTCTTGGCTTCAACCCAGGCTCGCTATGTATCTTTCTAGAATGACATTCAGGTATAGCCCCCATGGTTTCACCTATCATTGAACCCTCTGTCATTTATTTATTATTTTTTCTTTAAGGTGATCTTTACCTCTCCCAGTCTTAGTGAAGAAGCAGGCTGGCATACTGTAAGAACACAGGTTTTAAAGTTGGGGGGGCAAAGCCTACAGCACAAACTCTCTGAGCCCAGCCCCTCCCTGCTGTCTAGGATTGTTACCAGCCCATCTGTCTGGATTATTCTGAGGAAAGTGATTGGCATAGAGTGCCTGGCAAACATTAGTGCTAAATCGTTGTGTCTTTTATGGAAGAATGAAGCATAAATATTTTTCCTATGTAGTTCTGAGTCTCTCCTCTCTCCTGCATCCCCCTGGGCCACTGGGACAGCCTGAGCCCTAAGAATGTTTTGCTGGAAAATGTGCATGCACCTCCTCTTTGATTTCCCATCCTCCCAACCTGTTCTCTGTTATACTAGAGGACTTTTCTTTTTAAATATTGTTTAATATTTACACTTAGTAATAGACAATACACACACTTGGTTTAAAAAAATAGTAACTAAATAGTACAACAAAGTAGATGGGAAGAAATACATTTCCCAATTCTTTCACTGTCCCCATATAACCCCAGTTTCTAGGTTCCTGGTGTCTAGTTTAGGGGTATCTCCTTCCATAGATACTTTATTCATAAATGTAGGCATATCCACACACTCCTGTTTTGCACAAGTGGTAGCAACTACATCTTGCTTTTGTAGTTGTACCTTGGAGATTGTTTCATCTCACTAATAATTTGGGCCTCCGCTCATAAGGGGTCCTTATAACAAGGTGGCTTTATCGGACAGTGGCAAGTCCCACTCCAGAAACCATGTGCTAAAGCACTCCCCTCAGCTACGTGTATAAATATGTTAAACTATTTATATAAGTATATGAAAACCACCCACCTGCATTTATTTTGGAAAGAAGTGACATGTCACATAAGCAAATGAAAGACAACTTGGTGTACTTACAAGTGTTCTGTTAGTTAATGTGAAAATCAAGCAGTGTTGTACCTTCAAGCGTGTGCCTGTCAAAGAACTGGTAAAGAGGCCTTCAGGATGTGGGCACGGACTGCCCAGAAGTCCTTCCTTCTGATGGAATCAGAAGGATCTTGAGAGAGTTGAAGAGGGCTAGTAACACATTGGTGACACAACAAATCACCTAGTTTGCCTGAGTGGTTTCCATCTCCCACTTTGGAAACACTGCCTGCATGACCAATAAGGGTTCCTGTGTAGAGAGGGAAGCTGAGGGAGCCATACGTGGAAGGGTAGGGAAGCGGCAGTCAGCCTATGGGAGGAGGAGCCTCCTGCCTGTCAGTCAGTATTGCTCAGGAGTCACTGCCCTAAGCTTGCCCAGTTGGGGGCCAGGACCGTATGCATGATAGGGATGCTAGAAGGGAAGGAAGTCTGCTGTGTGGGACTCTTTCAGTAGTAAGGGACAGGAATCCAGTGCAAACTGGCCTAGGTAAAAATGGAAATCTAATGAATCATGTGAGCACATAGCTCAGGCATAGCTGGATCCAGGGACTCACACACTGGTCTGTCTGTCCACCAATAGTGTGTGTATTTGTGAGGGCAGAGGCTGCGCTGTCTTCCACACTGTAGTATTGTGAGTATACCCACTTTGGTACTTGGTACATAATGAACTGCTTAATAAATATTTAATAATCACAGATGTAGGTGTAATTCACTCCCCAATATACCTACCAGATAAAAGGCAACAGAGCTGCATCTCCCTCATTTTATTCTATTCTCACCTTTCCTTCCTTCCCACCATCCTTCTTCCATTTGTCCCTTTCTTCCTCCACCCACCATCCATCCATCCATCCATCCATCCATCCATCCATCCATCCATCCATCCATCTTTGGGAATCAGCCTCTCTTCTCCTTCTGGTTTTGTTTTTCTCTGTGTGGGCTTCATGACCTGGCAGGCTTCTCCCAGGTGGTGATAAAGATGGTCCTCAGCACTGAGAGCTCACTTCCCAACAACCTCCCTCCATCCCCACCTGGGTGGAAAGAACACCCTTCCCAGTGTTTCCCCACAGAGCCCCAGGGTAGTCTGTAATTGGCCTGGATGAGCTCATGAGCACCAGTCATTATGGCCTTAGCCCAGTGTTTACTGATCGGCCAGGCCTGTGTCCCATGCCCACCCCCACTGACTGGTGTAAGTTTTCCATGAACTACATGGACTATGAATAGTGGCAGGGGGGAGATTTGGGGAATTTCCTCAAGGAAAATCAGGAAGCTGTTCCTGAAGAAGGAGGGCTGGATGATCACGAACAGAGAAAAACAACGGATGTCCACTGATGGGGAGTAACTGGCGAGGATGAGGAAGTGGCTTCATTGGTTAGTGCTCTAAAAATGCCTGATACTCTTCCACCTATAGGCTGTTTCTCAGATCTGTTTGGCTCCTGTCCCCCTGGGCTTGATGATCACACTTCTCCTTTTGTCTAGGATACCCCAGTTCAACCCAAGCCCTGGTCAGATGGATGGATGCACCACAAACCCTGTTCACCACTTACAGCTGCTTTTCTCTTAGAGTTCAGTTTTGGTATCACTTCTTCCAGGAAGCCTTTCTGTAGCACCCTGTATGCCTCATCATTGCACTTACCACATCATGTGATAACCACTTACATAATTGTCTGTGTGCCTACTATAGTGTGTAGTCTATGATGAACGTGATCATGAACACGGTCCTGGCCTCAGGACTTTGCCTACTAGCTGGGGCAAAATAGCCTATAAATGTCAAAAATAAATTAATTAAAACAGAGATTTAGTTTTACAGAGAATGCAAAGTAGACCATAGACTGTGGGTGGTCACACAGATTTGAGGACTCTTCTTTTTCTTCTAGGAAGTCATTGGTGTGCACTGGCCTGGGATCTCACCCATTTACACATGCTGGAGGCAGCAAGCTGATGTGCCCAGAGATAGCCCTGCCTGCAGAGCAGAGGAAGCATGCATGGGGTTGCATCACTGAGAAGCTGTTTTCTAACAACTGAACTGTATCCTGCCGCAACATGTCTCTTTATCGATGCTGTCAGCTTCCAGATTTTGTTTGCCTTTTTTTGCATTTAAGTAAGAGGGTCTGAAGGACTGTGCAGAAAGCACTTTGTTGTTTTCAGAATCTGAGGATGTGGGATGAGGCAAAAAGCAGCGTACACAGCAGAAGGCATTCTGATTACAAGAAGAGGTGATGCCTCATGGTTGAAAGACCAGACCTGTGGTCTCAGCTCTGCCTGGCTTGTTGTGTGACTTCAGACAACACACGTGCTATTTATAAACCTCAGTTTCCTTCAGTGAGGGGTTAGAACACTAGGATTTCTGGAGGACCTTCTAGCTCTTACATTCTAAGAATCCATGAAACTGAATGGGGACTAAGAACACTGGTCTTAACTTATGTGTCCCTCAAGGTCCTGCCCTAAACTTGTTCCAGGAGTGCTCCCTAAAAGACTGTGGAGGAATGGAGAGTAAACCCCTCATCTGGAATCAAGCAGATGGTTACTTCTGAGGGGCCCTTTAGAGATCCCCAGTTCAACAACTTGGTCTTAGCTGAGTTCTTGTGTCCACCTCTGCCCATTCCCAGCCCTGGGCACGTGCTGCTGTCCTCTAGTCACTTTACAGGTATAGTTTACAGAGCACTTTTCCTCCATGATTCTCACAAGGCTGGCTCAGAGAGGACAAGCCTCTTCAGTCACCCAGCAAGTAGGGTTGAATCCCCAAACCAGGTCTCCTAAGCCCCTATAGGCTAGAGGATCCTTTCATCCATCCCTCTTTTGTATACATCCATTAGGCCCAGCATCTGGAGTCAGCCACCTTGCACTTGAGTCTTGGCTCACCTCTCACCAACTTTTTGACATTGAGAAGCTTATTGGACTGTTTTGGGCCATGGTTTTCCCATCTATAAAGAAGAGATCATAGGGTGCATATCTCATAGGGTATTTCTGAGAAGTAAATGAGTTAATGTATGTAAAGTGCTCAGAGCAAGACCCAGCATGCAGTAAGTGCCCAATGTTACAAGCCGCCATCATTGTTATTGCTATCATACTGCCTCCCACAACTGGGATAAGGAGTCATTGAAATGCTCCTTCACTAGAAGTTATCAGAAAGAGAGGTTTGCAATCTTTGAAGTAATAGAAGTTTAAATATTAACTTACTCTGGGCTGGCAATACTGAGAGTCTGTTTTATGCTATTGAGCTAAGGACCTTTCGTGCCAAAGTTCGTGTTTATTTCAGGGAATGAAATAAAGGAAACATGTACAGGATCCTGGGTAGACTCATTTCAGAGAAGCCCCCAGGTGAATTCTTGTGTGCAGCTGTCTGACTTAAGTCACCTTGGACAATTAAGTTCACTGCTATTCTTAGGATCAGGAATCTATGGGCTCACAGGGAGGTTGGCTCCAGAGTACTAGAGAATGTGGTGGCCATGAGCTTGACACTGCATTCTGGTCTGGACGAGAGCAGTTTGCTGAGATTACAATATATTCGAGCAGGTTGCTGGTGTGAGCAGACTGCTTCAGAGACACTGATCAGGTGAGAAACTCGTGGGGTGGCCTGGAAGGAGTTGATGCATGAGGACAGTGGCAGTGACAACACAAGGGGCTCAGAGATGAGGTTTTCTGTGGTTATTGGGATTTAGCTGTGAGTTTTAACTCTAGTTCCCAGCTTTTGAACCTTTGCCCTGGTTGCACATACCTGGTTTGATACACTCAGCATTTCCTGAAGCACAGGCTACATTACTCTAGTGGTACTTGAGATATTTATTCGTGGAGTTTAAGTTGATTTAAAGTGGAACACAGACATGACTTTAAATAACACTGAAGTTTACATCCTTGCCAACATTCATTATTGCTTATCTTTTTAATTAATTTAATTTAATTTTTATTTTTATTTTCATTTTTTTGTTTAGTTGGAGTCTCACTCCATCACCCAGACTGGAGTGCAGTGCCCACTCCCGGCCACTGCAAGCCTCGACCTGCTGGACTCCGGCGATCCTTCTGCCTCAGCCTTCCAAGTAGCTGGAACTACAGGCACGTGCTAACCATGTCCACCTAATTTTTTGATTTATTGTAGAGATGAGGTCTCGTCACGTTGCCCAGGTGGGTCTCAAACCAACGGGCTCAGGTAATCCACTCACCTCAGCCTCCCAAAGCATGGGATTACAGGCTGAGCCACTGAGCCAGGCTTTTATTTTATTTTTTATTTTTATGAGTTGGAGTCTCACTCCATTGCCCAGACTGGAGTGCGGTGGCATGCTCATGGCCACCCCAGCCTCAACCTACTGGTGGGAGTGTAAAATTTTCTTTCTTTCTTTCTTTCTTTTTTAAGTTGGCATCAACCAACTGGGCTCAGGCGATCCTTCCTGAACTGCATTCCAAAAATCTAAGAATTGACACAGTTTGAATAGTTTGCACAGTCCGCTGGGGAGATAAGTCTTGAGAAATAGAGTTTGGAGAACACATAACCCACAGCTCCCTCAGCCTGTCGTAAGTCAACTCCTTAGCATGGATTTGAAGGCCGTCCTCCAAGCATGAGATGTAGTTCAGAGGCTATCTGGAAGCTTGGTTTGTTGGAGAGAAGGAATAATACTGTGGCTCAGGAAGATTAGAAAGCAAGGTAAAGGGAGAGGGGAGAAAGCTAGGTGAAGGAAAATATGGGAGCTGAGAACATGCAGCTGGGTGCTGACCTTGAACAGATGGATGTATGCATGCATGAATGCAACATTATCCTCCAGCTTGGGGAACAGAGTGATACCCTGACTCAAAAAAATAATAATAATAACAGGGCTTAGAAATACAGTTATGACACCTAACATGAATAATAATTTCCTAAGATCATACATCTAGTCAGTATTTAAATTTCCACTTGTCTTGTGTCTTACTTTTGTTTTTCAGTTTGCTTGTTTGGATCAGGATTCAAATAAGACACATCCATTGTGAATGGTTGATATGTCTGTGAAGTCTCTCTTTTTTTTAATACATATTTTCTATTTTAAAATTGTGAGATACAGTTAAAGGTTAGGTATACAAATATGCATTATGCAGGTACACTTGTTGATGAGGTGTGTACCCCAAAGTCTCTTTTTTATTATTATTATTTTTTATTTAAGATGTGGGGTACCATTCAGGGTTAGGTATACAAGCATTGATTATGCAAGTACCTTTGTTGATGAGGTATGTCCCTCCTTCCCCTAGCAGTTTCCCTCAACTGCCAATCCCACCCCCTCCCCTGACAGTTTCCCATTACTACCAAATGCTTTCTTACAGTATTATAGTTGTTCAAGGTCCGCTTATGAGTAAGAACATATGGTCCTCTGTTCTTTGTTTCTGTGATAGATCACTGAGTAGGATAGACTCTAAAACCATTCAAGTTGCTGCCAAGTCCATATGTTTGTCCTTCTATATGGTTGCATAATGTTCCATTGTGTATATGTACCACATTTTCTTTATCCTGTCCAGCTCCAATGGGCAACATGGTTGGTTCCATGCTTTTGTTATTGTGAATAGAGCTGCAACAAATATGCATGTGCAGGTATCTTTTTTGTAGAATGATTTGAGTCCCTCCGGGTATGTTCTCAATAGGGGAATTGCTGGGTCATATGGAAGGTCAATTTCTAGTTCTTTCAGAAATTGCCACACTGTTGTGAATTCTCTTTTTACCCATAGCTACCTCTTTCCAATTTGCTCTTGAAGAAACAGGCCATTTGTCCTGTAGAGAAGATTTTGCAGACGGCATTATGGCAGTGTCATGTAACATGCCCCACTCTCATGTGTATTTCATTAATAGTTAGATCTAGAAGGTAACTGACATTTTTTGATTATACTGTAAATAGCAATTTCCTTAAAATTTCATTTTTGGTATTGCCATATACTGAAATACATTTGATTTTCATGACCATGACTTGATAACACTTAGTCAGCTTGTGAATTTGTAGATTCTTTTGTATTTTCTGTGTATGCAGTTATATCATCTGTCAATAATGATAACTCTGTTTCTTCCTTTTTGGTGCTGTGACACTGTTTTTACTGTACTTCCTAGGACAGTCAGTGCATGTTGAACAGAAATGGAGTTTTTGCCTTCTTCCTGATCTCAGGGAGAAAGCTTCAACTTTTTACCTCATATTGTGATGTTCCTGTAGTTTTCTAAAATCTGCCTTTTATCAACTCAAGATCTCATCTAAACTTAAATTGCTAAGAGGTGTTTTTTAATTGATAAATGTAGAATTTTATTAGCTGCATTTTCTTCATCTATTGATATGACCATATGATGTTTCTCCTTTATTCTGTTAATGTGACAGGTTAATTTATTTTTCTAATTATAAACCAGTCATGCATTACTGGTATAAAAACAACTGGGTGGCTGGCATAGTGGCTCATGCCTGTAATCCCGGATTTTGTTAAGCCGAGGTGAGAAGATCGTTTGAGCCCAGGAGTTTGAGACCAGATTGGGCAACATAGCGATACCTCATCTCTACAAAATATCAAAGTATTAGCTGCAAGTGGTGGTGCATGCCTGTATTTCCAGCTACTCAAGTGATTGAGGAGGGAGGATCACCTGAACCCATGAAGTTGAAGCTGTGGTGAGCCATAGGTGACAGAGTGAGACTACAACTCAAAATATAAAAATTAAAATAAAATAAAAGAAAACCAACTAGATAATAGGATGATCAGAGCCTGGAAGAGCTAACCATGGTAAGACTTGAGAATAAATCATTTTATTTGTACACTAAGTATCACAAAGAATTGGAAGAAAGGAAATGTTCCTCGGTTTATTTTGCATTATTACCCAAACCTGTAAGGATGATACAAAAAATCAGTCTGTTGAATCACATTATTATTGAAATAAAATACTAGCAAACTAAATTTGTCAGTACATCAAGGGCACTACATCTTATGATGGCCAACTGTGGGACATGCTGACCACTTTGCCCCTCCTTCCTTCCTCACTTACACTCGTGCTTTGCTTCTGAGTACTTATTTTCTAAGCAATTGCATTATCTATTTATTTATTTATTTATTTATTGAGTTGGAGTCTCACTCTCTGGCCCAGACTGGACTGCAGTGGCCAGGAGCGGCCACCGCAGCCTTGACCTGCTGGGCTCCAGCGATTCTTCAGCCTCAGTCTTCTGAGTAGCTGGAATTACAGGCGCATGCTACCACACCCTGCTAGTTTTTTTTTATTTATTGTAGAGTTGAGATCTCACCTGCCCAGGTGGGTCTCAAACCCGTGGGCTCAGGCAATCCACTCACCTCAGACTCCCAAAGGCACAGAATTGCAGGCTGAGCCACCAAGCCTGGCTATCTGTTTACTTCTTTTCGTCTGTCCCCCGCTAAGATTTTTCCAGAATGACATTTTAATGAATAGAACCACTTGAATATGGTGTTGTTTAGACACAGTGCATTTGGTAAAGTGCTCTTCTTTCTGTTCCAAATTTAGGGAAATCATGCCAGTTGTCTTTCTCTCACATTGAAAAGAACATTTTGAGCAACCATGGAAAAGATAAGATATACTGTGAAAATAACAACCCAAAATGTTGCAGGTAAGGGTCTTATTTTGTTAAGTGGCAGATTACCTGTGCTATGTGTAATTCTTTGTTGACTCCATGACTCAGGCCTGAACAAAATCTGAGCTGGGTTGGGTCCTGGGGGCTGGGTTTACTTGGGAGAGTGTGAGTCTGAAACCAAAAAGGCCAGGTCCAGGAGACCAAGGAAGGGGCATGATGAGAAAACAAGGCAGGGAATGATGGCCCTGACCCTGGACCAGACAGATCGCTGAGCAGGACAGAGCAAGAAGGTGTGAACACTAGTCACAATGACTCAGTAAGTCTTACTATTCTGGTTGCTCAAAGATAATGGATATTGATGTCACATGATGGAGGAAGCCCAGGGATCACCCTTACTGGATTCTGTTGCTTGCTTTGGGATGGTTTGGCTGCGTTGAAGGTTAGGAACTGCGTGGCCACAGTTAAAACACTAAGAGGGTAATTCTTTTTCTTGGTAGCATGCACATCATGGAGAGCTGAGATTGAAAAGAAATTGTTCATCCGAGTTTCTAAAGTTGGCCAGCAAAAGATGACAAAAGCTTAAAAGTCAAAACAAGAATGTTCAACATGTAGGCACAGAGGTTCTGAAAGACTTCATGTGTGGACTTTGAGGCAAGCATTAGGAAAAACATACTTTAATAAGGCTAAATAATCTTATAAACATTAAACTTTGTCAACTACTGAATAACGATGAAAAATGTAAATTATGTGGTACAATCAGGATAAAAATAGTAAAAATGAATAATGTAAATTTTAGCACTCTAATAAAGTAAAATAATTTTATAAAAATCAAAC
>NW_007252851.1:681709-682251 GCF_000164805.1 Carlito syrichta
TCCTGTAAGATGCCTAAAGTCCTTTGTTGAGTGAGCCAGGTAAATGAAGAAAAATACATTTTTTATTCAACTTGAAAAATTGTTTAAAACTCATGAAATACCTTTTAAAACAGCTGAAGAAAAAGCTTGGTAACCCCAAAGAACTGGATAAATTCTGTTCTTACCATGTGAAAACTGCCTTCTTTCACGTCTGTACCTGTTACCCTCAAGACCACCAGTGGGACCACAGACAACTGGAACGCTGCTTTGACAATTGTGTGTCATACTTTCTTCAGTGCCTCATGACAGAAGAACTGCTGCATTATTTTGTTCTGGGAGTCAATCTATTCTCATGTGACCAGATTTGCAAAACGCATAAAGAATTTCTGTCCAAACAAATTGAATATGAAAGAAAATGGATTTCCAATTTTTGGTGAATATTGGGGATGGTCTTTGTTAAACGAGTCAAGAATTAGAGTGACTATAACAATTGGAATGCTTGAAGTTTGTTAAGCAGTGATCGACTAAAATGAATGTAAATATTCAGTTCTCTGTTTGGTGTA
>NW_007252851.1:682271-683111 GCF_000164805.1 Carlito syrichta
TAGTGATACCTCATCTCTACAAATATCAAAATATTAGCTGAAGTGGTGGTGCATGCCTGTATTTCCAGCTACTCAAGTGATTGAGGAGGGAGGATCACCTGAGCCCATGAGGTTGAAGCTGTGGTGAGCCATAGGTGACAGAGTGAGACTACAACTCAAAATATAAAAATTAAAATAAAATAAAGGAAAAGCAACTAGATAATAGGATGATCAGAGCCTGGAAGAGCTAACCATGGTAAGACTTGAGAATAAATCATTTTATTTGTACACTAAGTATCACAAAGAATTGGAAGAAAGGAAATGTTCCTCGGTTTATTTTGTGTTATTACCCAAACCTGTAAGGATGATACAAAAAAATCAGTCTGTTGATTCACATTATTATTGAAACAAAATATTAGCAAACTAAATTTGTCAGTACATCAAGGGCACTACATCTTATGATGGCTAACTGCAGGACATGCTGACCACTTTGCCCCTCCTTCCTTCCTCACTTACACTCGTGCTTTGCTTCTGAGTACTTATTTTCATATGCAATTGCATTATCTATCTATTTATTTATTTATTTATTTATTTATTGAGTTGGAGTCTCACTCTGTTGCCCAGACTGGACTGCAGTGGCCAGGAACGGCCACCACAGCCTTGACCTGCTGGGCTCCAGCAATCCTTCGGCTTCAGTCTTCTGCGTAGCCAGAATTACAGGCACATGTTACCACGCCCTGCTAGTTTTTTTGATTTATTGTAGAGTTGAGGTCTCACCTGCCCAGGTGGGTCTCAAACCCGTGGGCTCAGGCAATCCACTCACCTCAGCCTCCCAAAGGCACAGGATTGCAGGCTGAGCCA
>NW_007252851.1:683131-686702 GCF_000164805.1 Carlito syrichta
CCACTTGAATATGGTGTTGTTTAGACACAGTGCATTTGGTAAAGTGCTCTTCTTTCTGTTTCAAATTTAAGGAAAACATGCCGGCTATCTTTCTCTCACATTGAAAAGAACATTTTGAGCAACCATGGAAAAGATAAGATATGCTGTGAAAATAGCAGCCCAAAATGTTGCAGGTAAGGGTCTTATTTTGTTAAGTGGCAGATTACCTGTGCTATGTGCAATTCTTTGTTGACTCCATGACTCAGGCCTGAACAAAATCTGAGCTGGGTTGGGTCCGGGGGACTGGGTTTACTTGGGAGAGTGTGAGTCTGAAACCAAAAAGGCCAGGTCCAGGAGACTTAGGAAGGGGCATGATGAGAAAACAAGGCAGGGAATGATGGCCCTGACCCTGGACCAGACAGATCGCTGAGCAGGACAGAGCAAGAGGGTGTGAACACTAGTCATGATGACTCAATAAGTCTTACTATTCTGGTTGCTCAAAGATAATGGATAGTGATGTCACATGATGGAGGAAGTCCGGGGATCACCCTTACTGGATTCTGTTGCTTGCTTTGGTATGGTTTGGCTGCATTGAAGGTTAGGAACTGCCTGGCCACAGTTAAAACACTAAGAGGGTAATTCTTTTGCTTGGCAGCATGCACATCATGGAGAGCTGAGATTGAAAAGAAATTGTTCATCTGAGTTTCTAAAGTTGGCCAGCAAAAGATGACAAAAGCTTAAAAGTCAAAACAAGATTGTTCAACATGTAGGCACAGAGGTTCTGAAAGACTTCATGTGTGGACTTTGAGGCAAGCATTAGGAAAAATATACTTTAATAAGGCTAAATAATCTTATAAACATTAAATTTTGTCAACTACTGAATAACGATGAAAAATGTAAATTATGTGGTACAATCAGGATAAAAATAGTAAAAATGAATAATGTAAATTTTAGCACTCTAATAAAGTAAAATAATTTTATAAAAATCAAACCACGATTTTTGTAGGTATTGAATAATGGGGTAAATAATATAAATATATGTAGGATTTTTATAGTTGAAGCAATTGATAGAATAAAACATTTAAGCTAGGAAAGGGAAAGAGGGAGGAAAATGTGTATTTTGTGCATATGCTTGACAACATAATCGGGTCTTAGAGTGACTATAATTGTATTATGTTGTATAATATTATTAAGTATGTTTTTCCTGTAAGATGCCTAAAGTCCTTTGTTTAGTGAGCCAGGTAAATGAAGAAAAATACATTTGTTTATTCAACTTGAAAAATTGTTTAAAACTCATGAAATACCTTTTAAAACAGCTGAATAAAAAGTTTGGTAACCCCAAAGAACTGGGTAAATTCTGTTCTTACCACATGAAAACTGCCTTCTTTCATGTCTGTACCTGTTACCCTCAAGACCACCAGTGGGACCACAGACAACTGGAACGCTGCTTTGACAATTGTGTATCATACTTTCTTCAGTGCCTCAGGACAGAAGAACTGCTGCATTATTTTGTTCCGGGAATCAGTCTATTCTCGCATGACTGGATTTGCAAAACGCATAAAGAATTTCTGTCAAAACAAATTGAATATGAAAGAAAACGGATTTCCAATTTTTGGTGAATCTTGGGGATGGTCTTTTTTAAAAGAGTCAAGAATTAGAGTGACTATAACAATTGGAATGCTTGAAGTTTGTTAAGCAGTGATCGACTAAAATGAATGTAAATATTCAGTTCTCTGTTTGGTGTAGTGAACTCTAATCAATGTAAAGAATTGACTATCTGAGGAAAGAGATTAGTCAAGGAATAAGAAACAAAAAGAATATTTAAAATCTAAAAATGTTACCAGATTGAAATAAAAAAAAAGAATAAAGTTCTTGAACACCAGGTGCATGGAAGGTGGTGAGAGGCAGTATTAGAAATGATCATTGCCTCCATAAAACTGGTAGGCTTTCTTCAACATACAGATATATGTGGAACCTATGACTTGTCCTATATATGATAGGTAGAAAGGAAATATAAAAATAATTCCCAGTTGAACATGGTGGCTCATGCCTGTGATCCCAGCACTTTGGGAGGCTGAGGTGGGAGGACTGCCTGAGCCTATGGGTTCAAGACCAGCCTGGGAAACATGGTGAAATCTTTTCTCCACAATAAATCTAAAAATTATCTGGGTGTGGTGGCACATGCCTGTTGTTCTGGCTATTTGGAAGGCTGAGGCAGAAGGATTGCCTGAGCCCAGCAGGTTGAGGCTGCAGTGGCCATGAGCATGCCACTGCACTCCAGCCTGGGTGACAGTGAGATTCTGCCTCAAAAAAAAAGGTCTTCCTCTATCTCTGCATGTCTTAGGAAATAGATAATCTTAGAGGAAAACATAGAGTATTTTAATACATGTGACTAAATATATAACACAACTTGTTTGTTTTTCAGCAACACTTTTATATGTGTTTCTGAAAATGTGATAATACACACATAAAACCAAATTCAGGGAAGTGGGAAGGGAGTAAAACATCACCCTCTCTCCTGTGCACTCAGACAGCATTCAGCCTTGGGACAATGGTTGTTCATTATGATTTTCCTGTTCGTATATTTTGCCCATTGTCTCATGGGTTTTTTCTCATTGTTTTGTAGAACTTCTTTATATATTTTGGATACTTATCCTGTATTATCTGTGTACCAAATGTTTTTTACCACGTGAGTTGTCTTCACTTTTTTTTTGGTGTCTTTTAATAAACAAGATTTTAAAATTTTAATGGAGTTGAATTTTTTTTTCTTACTCAAACCTTTGAGAATAAATTGAAGTTATCAGTCATTTTTATGGTTTTTGATTGATACATCTTGTTAACAACATATGTTTGAACATACAAAGAGAAAATCTACACATTTGAAGACTTTTGGGGACAATTAATGGTAGATAGAAAACTAGGGAAATAAAATAATTTAAGCTACTTTTAACTCCATAAAAAGAATGTGGAAGAAAAAGTACTTATAGTCTCATTAGAGAAGATTGCTCAGATGTAAGAATTGACAGAGTCACAGTAATATATGCACTGACTGTTACTCTCATCAAAACAACACACTTTTATTTTCTCACATTTTCTATGGGCCAGGATTCTGGGCATGCCTCTGCTCACAAGATTGTAAACAATATTTCAGCTGGGACTGTGACCAGTTGTGTCTGAGACTCAACTGGAGAAGGACCCATGTTTGTTCATAGAATTTGGTTCCTAACATTCGCAGAGTGGAAGACTTCAGTTCTTGTTGACTGTTGGTCAGAGACTGCCCTAAGCTCCTAGAAGCCACCCTCAGTTCCTTATCCCATGAGCTTCCCAATGTAGGTGGCCCACAGCAACAGCTTAACTCTTCAGCAAAGGAGGGACTCCAGCAAGAGGGTGCTTCAGTTGTCCTTAACACAATTACATGCACATGAGTATTTTCTATTGGTTGGAAGCAAGACACAGGTCCTCAAGGGGAGAGAAACCAATCAAGGGAGTTGTGTTCATTTAAGGGTAAGACAGTTCCACTAGACCACCCTCACTTCTGACAGCAGTTGTGGTTTCAAGGGATCTCATTTATTTAGAGGTGATGTATGGCTAT
>NW_007252851.1:686964-701223 GCF_000164805.1 Carlito syrichta
GCAAGGGCAAGACCTCCTTTGGGTTAGTTTATTGATAGATGTGAACCTCAGGAGATGAGGTCACTCACAGGACCACCCTAAAAGTGTGACTGCCACAGTTATGTGGGAACTGGATTAGCTCTCTTACAACAGGAAGTCAGAGATAATATATTTGAAAAGCCAAAAAACTGCAATACAAGCAAGTTATTTTGAAATTGCTTAAAGCTGAAATGACATTTTGGAAGTGGAAAATGAAGGGTGGGGGGCAGGCTAAGGACTTTTTAAAAAATAAAAATAGCCGGGCTCGGTGGCTCAGCCTGTAATCCCACGCCTTTGGGAGGCTGAGGTGAGTGGATTGCCAGAGCCCGCGGGTTCGAGACCCGCCTGGGCAGCGAGACCTCATCTCTACAATAAATCAAAAAATCAGCCGGGCGTGGTAGCGCATGCCTGTAATTCCGGCTACTCGGAAGGCTGAGGCGGAAGGATCGCCGGAGCCCAGCAAGTGGAGGCTGCGGTGACCGGGAGCGGCCACTGCACTCCAGTCTGGGTGACAGAGTGAGACTCCAACTCAGAAAAAAAAATAAATAAATAAATAAAAATAATTATTTACTTTATCCTATTTATTTTTATTAATTTTTAATATATATGTATATATATATTTATTTATTTATTTACTTTGTTGAAATATATAGTCATGATAATTTGCAAACACCAACCAAAACAGAATAGAACAAAAAATGATACATGATTGATCATTTACAAGCATAACAGCATTTTATTAATAAGTTTAAAAAATAAATTTTAAGCCGGGCTCGGTGGCTCAGCCTGTAATCCTGCACCTTTGGGAGGCTGAGGTGAGTGGATTGCCTGAGCCCGCGGGTTCATGAACTGCCTGGGCAGTGAGTCCTCATCTCTACAATAAATCAAAAAAT
Source organism: Carlito syrichta (assembly GCF_000164805.1). Taxonomy (NCBI): domain Eukaryota; kingdom Metazoa; phylum Chordata; class Mammalia; order Primates; family Tarsiidae; genus Carlito; species Carlito syrichta. The sequence goes on from NW_007252851.1 coordinate 687,876, forward strand.
CAGCTGGGCATGGTAGTGCATGCCTGTAATTCTGGCAACTTGGAAGGCTGAGGTAGAAGGCTCGCCGGGGCCCAGCAGGTCGAGGCTGTGGTGGCCGGGAGCGGCCACTGCACTCCAGTCTGGGTGACAGAGGGAGACTTCAATTCAAAAATAAATAAATAAATAATAAAATAAATTTTACAGTCCAGGTGTGGTGTCTCACACCTATAATCACAGGACATTGGGAGGACTGCGTGAGCCCAGGAATTTGAGACCAGCCTAGGAAGCACAGTAAGACTTCATCTCTAAAAAAGAACAATTACTATTTTATTGTTTTTATGTGTTTTTCTCCAGATCTGACTACCAGGATGCTTTTGGAAGCTTGAGTTCCTAGGAAAATTCCATTGCTGTAGCTGCTCCTACAATGTGACTGAGGTTAAGATCCCACTGTCTTGGCGATCTGAACAATGAGACCCCTGGGGGCTTGAAAAACATGTGCTTTTATTATGGTATTATGGTAAACCACATGGAAGACACAGCCATCACCCATCAGAGCACCATCCAATTTGGTCACAGCTGCTCTTCGGGTTTTCTGAGTTCTCCATATCAATACTAAGATGAGGCCACCATCCTCTCTGGCAAGGGATTGTGTTTATTTATGTTTTGTCTTTATTTCCTTTTCATTTTCTGTTTTTTCTTTTGTCTTTCCTTTCTTTTTTATTTTAGAGTTGTGGGGTACAAGTGGTATTTACGACATAAGCAAGTTGCATTCAGGTGAAGTTAGGGCTCCTAACTGACCCTCTCTCCCCCAATAGTGGACCGGGGACTCAGTATGTTGCCATGTACTCTCCTCCTCCCTCTGTAGCTTCCTCCCCAGCAGTGTCCAGTCTCTGCCTGTGCTGATGTGACTAGTGTCTGGGGTCCACTTATGAGTGAGAACATGTAGTATTCAGTTCTTTCTTGCTGTGGTAGTTTGCTCAGTATGATGGTCACCTGCTGCATCCATGTTGCCATGAAGGTCATGATTTTTCTGTTCTTTAGGGCTGCATAATACTCCACTGTGTATATGTGCCACATGATCTTTATCCAGTCCACTTACTGTTTTTTTGAGTTGGAGTCGCACTCCATCGCCCAGACTGGAGACCAGTGGCACACTTACAGCCACCCCAGCGTCAACCTGCTGGGCCCAGGTGATCCTTCCACCTCTGCCTTCCAAATAGCCAGAACTACTGCCTCATGCTACCACACTCAGCTGATTTTTGATTTATTGTAGAGATGAGGTCTCGCCAAGTTGCCCGGGTTGGTCTTCAACCCGTGGGCTCAGGCAATCCACTCACCTCTGTCTCCCAAAATGCTGAGGTTACAGGCTGAGCCACCAAGCCCGGCCTATCTTTCAGTGGGCTTCTGGGTTGGTTCATTGTCTTTGCTATTGTGAATAGTGTTGCAGTAAACATGCATGCCCAAGAGGTTTTTTGGTGGGGTGATTTATGTTTCTCCAGGTATATTCCCAGGAGAGGAACTGCTGGATTATATGAAAGCTCAATTTTTAGTTCTGAAGGAATTGCCACACTGCTTTCCATGGAGGTTGAACTAGCTTGCACTCCCACCAACAGTGTAGAAGCATTCCCTTTTTTCCACATTTGCACAAGCATCTGTTGTTTTTTGACTTATTAATGATCACCATATTACCAGAGTTAGGTGGTATCGCATTATAGTTTTGATTTGCATTTTTGTGATGATTAGTGAGGCTGAGCATTTTTTCATGTTTGTTGGTGCTGTCATCCTTTGAGAAAGGTCTGTTTATATTCCTTTCCCACTTTTTAATAGGATTGTTTTTTCCTTTCAATTTGTTTGAGTTTCTTGTAGATGCTGAATGTTAGGACTTTGTCAATGGATAGCTTGCAAATTTCCCCCCTCCCCATTTTGTGTGTTGTCTCTTTACTCTCTTGATGGTTATTTTTCTGTGCAAAAACTTTTCAGTTTGATAAGGTCCCACCTGTTAATCTCAGCTTTTTTTGCACTTGCCTTTGAGGACTTGGAGATTAATTCAATACCTACTCTGAAGTCCAGAAGGATTTTATCCATATTTTCTTCTAAGATTCTTATAGTTTGAGGTTTTATATTATAGTCCTTGATTCATTTTAAGTTGATTTTGTATGTGGTGACAGGTAAAAGTCCGGTTTCATTGTTTTGCATGTGGTCAGCCAGTTTTCCCAGCACCATTTGCTAAATATGGTCTCCTTTCCCCAGTGTTTGTTATTCATGGCTCTGTCAAAGATGAGTTGGCACTCCAGGTGCATTGGGACTTTCACATGCCTTGGCATCCACCATCCTCATAAAAAGTAGAAAGATTAAGTCAAACTCTTAAAAAAACATTTGACCAAATTAATTCTAGAAACTAAGTTGCCCTGGATTAAGTGCCTCCCTATAGCCTTCCTCAGAATCAGGACAGTTCCTCAAAAGGATCTGGGCTTGTCACCCTATTAGTTACCATATGGGTTATCATACTTAGGGAGGGCAACAGACTTGCCCATTATGGAGGCAAATGAAAAGTTTCTGAGAGGCCATCTCTTCTACCTTATCTTCCCTCAGGTTAAAAGGGTTTCTTTCTCAGACTTCTCCTCTCAAGTTTGTGGCTCATCACTTCCAGCCTTTCATGCTGATCAAGAACTGGGTAGAGGACAAGCTCCAAATGAATTGGGAGGTCCTTATCTAGCGGTCTTGACCATTAAGATTGCTGTCTGAACAGCAGAGAAGGAATGAACTCTATACTAGGATTAAAAAGGCCCTAAGGACTCCTGGGAATCTAATGATAGGTAGGAAATGACTCAAATGGCAGGTCAGTCTCTTAAAACAAGGGTATAGGAGGATGCAACCATGAAAGGAATATTATTCTTTATATGAAATCTCCCAACTGGTGGTAGGGAGACATGGGAGCAATTAATGAGTGCATATCAAAGTCTGGGGTGATGGGGGTCTCCTGTCAAGCTTGTAATTAATGTAACTAAGACTTCAAATCCCCAAACTATTAGATTTAATGCATGTCAAATACTACTCTGAGGAGATTTAAATAATCAAAGACAACTTTCCTGTGAGGGTACGCATTTGTGCCCTGAACCCATGGATCATGCAGGGATAGAGAGGACACCCCCTCTATCCATGTAAGAGTTGGGCTAATGTTTAGTGGACCACAAAGCTCCCTAAGGTTGGACTTCTGGGCCAGCAAAAGGCAAGACTGGATATCTAAACCCCCCGAGGGATAAGTTGCACTTCTCTAAAGGGGTTCCACCAAATAACTGTCAAAGTTTACAATGTAATCCAGTCTTGAGGACTATAAATAGTCTGCAACTTCTGGACAATAGTCCAGAAGTAGCACCAAGAGTGTATGGATTGGGGGCCAACATTTCAGGGATAGATACAGTGAGATGATTCACCCCCAGGCTCATTGAATATAAGAATTCAACCTGGTTGGGCTTGGTGATTTAGCCTGTCATCTTAGCACTTTGGGAGGCCAAGGTGAGTAGAATGCCTGAGCCCAGACAACTTGGCAAGGTGATTTCTCTACAATAAATAAAAAACTAACTGGGCATGGTAGCACATGCCTATAGTTCTGGTCACTTGGAAGGCTGAGGCAGAAGGATCACTGGAACCCAACAGGTTGACTCTGGGGTGGCCATGAGTATGCCACTGCACTCCAGCCTGGGAGTCAGAGTGAGATTCCAATTTAAAAAAAAAGAATTCAGTCTGCCCTGTACCAACTTAAGTTCTCCTAATCAAGTATAGTCCCCCCCCCAGAAATGATCCTAGGAGGGTGACTATAATCGAGGTAAGGACTCTTAGGCAAACTGTAGAAATTGAAACAGGTTATGGAGACACGAATGCCTGGTTAGACAGGGTCAAATTTTTGGTACTAGGTTTGAACAAAAGTGACTGTTATGCATGTGTTGCAGGATGGTCACAAGTCAGGTGGTCAAGTTCCCTCTCAGCTGGGACACAGACCCAACTGGGATATGTTGCAAGCTTGCCTTATACCAAGACAAGGATGCTTGTGGAAATGAGATTTGTAGTTATCTCTTCTTTTTCCTGCACTCTAGAGGTCAGACCGAAGGGCAATTCCCTCCTTTTCCATAGGGATGATGAATCACTCCTTGTGTCTCTCTGGACAAGGGGAATGACTAGACATACAAGTGGTTATCATACAGGTAAAGTTTGGGCCTCCCTTTGGCCCCCACTATACCTGGTTTGAGGTCAGTTAGCATTATTGATGTTGTGTCTCCCTCCTACCCCCATCCTGGCAGTATCCTACTACTACCAATTCCTTTCTTTTTTTTTTTGAGTTGGAGTCTCACTCTGTTGCCCTGCTGGGCTCTGGCGGTCCTTCTGCCTCAGCCTTCAGAGTAGCCAGAATTACAGGCATGTGCTACCATGCCCAGCTGATTTTTTGATTTATTGTAGAGATGAGGTCTCACCAAGTTGCCCAGACGGGTCTCTAACCCACGGGCTCAGGCAATCCACTCACCTCAGCCTCCTAAAGCACAGAATTACAGGGTGAGTCATCGAGCCTGGCTGATCCCTTTCTTATAGTATTATGGTAATCATTCAGGGTCTGCTTAAAAATGAGGACAACTGGTACTTTGGTTTTTGTTTCTATGATAGATCACTGACTATGATAGACTCTAAATCCATCCAAGCTGCTGCGAATCCATATGTTTGTAATTTTTTTTTTTGAGTTGGAGTCTCACTGCATCACTCAGGCTAGAGTGCACTAGCACATTCACGGCCACCCTAGTGTTGACCAACTGGGCTCAGGTGAACCTTCCACCCTGCTTTCCAAGTAGCCAGAATTACAGGTGCACACTACCATGCATGACTAATTTTTTGATTTATTGTAGAGAAGAGGTCTCACCAATTTGTCCAGGTTGTTCCTTAACCCATGGGCCCAGGCAATCTGCTCAACTCAGCCTCCCAAATTACTGGGTATACAGGCTTGAGCCACTGCACCTGTAGTGTGTCATTCCTTATGGCTGTGTAATATTCCATTGTGTATATTTACCACATTTAAAAAATCCAGTCCAGTTTGGATGGGCAGCATGGTTGGTTTCATGTTTTTGCTATCGTGAATAGTGCTACAATAAACATGAGCATGCAGGTATCTTTTTTGTAGAATGATTTGAGTTCCTCTGGGTATATTCCCCATAGGGTGATTGTTGGGTTATATGGAAAGTCAATATCTAGTTCTCTATACTCTAATACAATGGGTACATGTGTGTAACCCCTGAGTCCGAGATACAGTAACAGCAATGAAGAAAACAGAAAAAAGTACAATGAAATAATATGGACAATTTTTTTTAAGTCATTGCCATGGCTTTTGGCAGGCCATTACAGCCATTGTTTTGCTAAGCTATGCTGTGGTCATGTGCTCTTTGATCTATGACCAGGCCATGTGTTCTTAAGTTTTTGCCCCCTTCCCTCCTTTGGGGAGGTGAATCCCCAACCCTTTAATCTACTTTCTAAATAAACTATATTTCTTTCTTTTTCTTTTTCTTTTTTTTTGAGTTGGAGTCTCACTCTGTTGCCCAGACTGGAGCGCAGTGGCATGCTCCTGGCCACTGCATCCTCAAACTGCTGGGCTCCAGCAATCCTTTCACCTCAGTCTTCCAAGTAGCTAGAACTAGAGGCCAGTGCTACCATGTCCAGCTAAGTTTTTTGATTTATTGTAGAGTCAAGGTCTCTCCAAGTTGCCTGGGTTGGTCTTGAAACTTCAGGTTGAGGCAATCCACCCTCATTGGTCTCCCAAAGTGCTAGGATTACAGGTTGAGCCACCAAGTCCAGCCTAAACTATTTTTCTAATCTAAAAAATGTTTTTTTAATGAGAGAAACACAGAGCAACAAAATCAGAAACTAAAGTAAAAAATAATTGAATACACATACTCACAGACATACACACATAACCCCAAAGTGGAATAACAACAAAGTAAAAAACAGCAACAACAAAAAAGCCAGGAAAACTAAACACACAGATGCCCAACACAAAATCAAAGGAGAAGAAAATGAGAACGAAAGAAAAAAAGAGAAAAAATAGAAATTCAAGTTGAACCCTCACACATTAAACTAAAAATAGAGAAAAACATAAAAGCAAAAACAAATGAACAAAAAAACCCTGAAAGATTAGCAGTTAATCATTCATGTACACACATAAATAGAAAATAATTTAAAAAAAAAAAAGAAAGGAAAAAAAAGGGGGGATGTAGATCAAACCCTCATAGGCACATTCATGCACAAAGGAAAAGTATTAAAAACTTAAAAAAACTAACAGACAAAAAAGAAAATTTGCTCTCTTGTGGCAGATTGTGTAATTGTTCCTCTCAGCTGCTTCTCCACTGTCTCCTGCAGAGCTTTGACCTCATTCACAATCTCCCCAGTGTCCAGCCCAGGGAAGGAGGAGTGGGGGTGGGTGGGACTGCAGTCCTCCGCTCCCACTGTGTTATCATCAGGGGGATTCCCTTCTGGTAGGGAGGTGCTGGATTGTCTCTTCCCCAGGTACTGATGTGGGGTGGTCCAGCCAGACTTATCCTGGAGAGAAGTCTTCCTGTTGTGGCTGATGTCCAGGGTTCGCCCCTCTTGGTTGTATCCCAGCCAGGTGGGTCTGATGTTCAGAGGATTGCTGAGGAGTAGGGGGTTGATCTTTTGGAAGTCTTCATCCTTTTCTGGCCATACCTTTTGTTCCATGGCTGCGTCAGGGCAGAGGGTGGGGCTCCTGAGACTCCCTACTTGTCCTGTCCCTCTGGAGTTTGTGCTTTCAGGATATTCCCTCTGGATCACCATCAACCCCTGAGTAGTTAATCTGTTGGTTGGAGAGATCAGGTCTGTTGCTCCGTGGTGAGCAAGTTGGAGCACATTTTTGCCCCTTTTTCAAGATGGTGGAGGGCCTCTTTCATGTTCTCCAGTGGAGCTCTGCCTCTGGGATCCCTTGCTGTGCTCCCTTCAAGTTCTTGCTTCCAGTGTCCAACCAGGCACTGCAGTGGTGAGGCAGAACGTGGAGCCAGCATCTGTCTCCATAGCTTCTTCCCTGGAAGGCCTCTGTTGGTTTAAAAAAATGGCACTCAGCTTCTGTGCCCTGAGAAGCTCTAGGGAACAAGCAGAGCAGCTGTGGTACCAGCTTCTTCATGAGAAGAGCCCTGGCCACTTGCTCCTGAGCCCCTACTCAGTCTCTCCTGGCAGCTTCCTCCCAGGAAGGGCTTTGTTGATTAGAAAAAAATGCTGCTCAGCTTCTGTGCCCTGGGAAGCACTAGGGTTCAAGCAAAGCAGCTGTGGCACCAGTTGCTTCACCAGGAGGGCCCTGGCCACTTGCTCCTGGGTCAGCCACTCACACCCCCCTTACTCGTACACACAATTTTTACTCGTACACACAATGACGTGTACACACAATTTTCCATACACTCACTCACTCATACTGGGACTCGCATAGTCTGACTGGCTCTGCTGCCATATTCCTCCAACCCGAACCTGTTCTTTAATTTCTGTGTTCAAAACTTTCTTAAGCATCTCCTGAAGGACTGGTCTTGAGGAGGTATATTCTTTAGAAATTAGATGTCTGGGAAGGATTTTAATTCTCCATCACTGATGAAGCTTAGCTTGGCAGGGCAGGAAATTCTTGACTGAAATTGCTATCTTTGGGAATGTTAAAGACAGGACTCCAGTGCCTTCTGGCTTGTAGTGTCTGCTGCAGTTCTGATGGGTCTTCCTGGTAGGTGGTCTGATCCTTCTCTCTAGCTGCCTTTAGGATTTTTTCTTTCATGCTTACCTTGTGGAGACAGATTAGTGTATGTCTTTGGAATGGTCTTAAGTAATACCTTGCAGGGGTTCTCTGAATCTCTTGGATAGTCAACTCTCTAGTGAGATATGGGAATTTTTCTAGGATAAACGCAGGGTGTTCTCAGTTTCCCTTCTGTTTTGGGAGGCCAATCAACCATAGATTTAGGTTCTTTACACAATCCCACATTTCTTGTCACCTTTGCTCATTGTTTTTTAACCTTGTCTCCCTTGTTTTTGTCAGATAGAACTACCTCAATATTTTGGTCTTTTAATGTCGAGATTCTTTCCTCTGCCTGATCAATTCTGCTCTCTAGGCCTGTCATTGTGCTTTGAAATTCCAGGAAGGAATTATTCATTTCCAGGTTTTCAAATTGAACCTTTCTTATATTGACCCACTCAACTTTTACTTCCTGCAGTGGCTTTTGTTTCCTGGGTGATCTTTGCTTTCAACTTCTTGTGGTTTTCCTTAAGCATTTTAAATTCTGTATCTGTCTGAATTCTGTTTCTGTCATTAGGGACAGGTCATTCTGGGTGGGTTCCATTGTTTGAGAATTGGGAGGTACTTTTGTGGGTGATGCCTCTTTAAGGCTTTGAGGATTGCTGGTGTTATTGCATTAATTCTTCCTCATCAGTGAGGAGCAATTCTTCTCTAATTATTATTACTTTTTCATTTTGTTGTTTTGTAGTTAGATATGGTCTAGCAGCCCTAGGGCCTTTTCTGTCATTCAAAATAGTTCACACAGGGAAAGAGAGAGGAACGTTTACTCCTGCTGAGTTACTCTTGCTGGGCAGTGTTGAGAACTTAAAGTGACTTTCTGTTGCAAAGTTTTTCCCATGTTCAGGCCAGGCAGACTGCTTTCCAACCCCCATTTTGAGCTCTTTGTGGGGACTGGGAGGGAGGATGGGCTTCCTGGCAGCTGGCTGCGCTGCCAGGGTTTTGCAACCCAGAAGTGCTCCTGCTGGGAAACATTTTGGTAATTGACAGCTCCCCCTCTCCTGTCTAACTTTTTTATGTTTGTTTACTCGGATGAAAAAAGTCCTCAAAGGAAAACGTTTTTGCCAATGTGGAAGAGGTAAAACAATCATCAGAAGCACTAAAAGGCATCAAATGCATGAGTTCAAAACTGTTTGGAGCAGTGAAAAAGGCATCTCGTTAGATGTATTGCATCAAATGGAGAGCACGTTGAAGGTGACTGGCATTTAAACATGTAAGAATATACACAAATTTTTCATAAATAGATTCTGGATTTTTTGGGTTCTTCCTTACCTTGCCCCAATCTCTTTGCCTTCACCTTGCCCAAGTCTGCCTCTATTCTCTGGGACTCGGATTAAATGGGGGTTAGGGCCTCTCACTAGATTTTCTATTGTTGCACCCTCATATGTATTTTCCATCTTTTTTTGTCTTTCTTAACTGTAATCTGGATTCTGACCTATCTTCTAGTTCTTATTTATCCACTCATGCTTAATCTGCCAGTACATGCATTCTCAATTTTTAAAAAAATGGAGTAAGAATATTCAAAGAGTATTTGAATATTCTTATTTGAATATAAGAATATTGAAATACAATAGTAAACAGGATATGTTACCATATATCTCTTACCTGTCTTCAGCAATATCATTATTCCACTTTTATTGTTTCATCTGTGGTCACCGAGTGTGAATTTTATTAATATTCTTTCATTTCTAAATGCTTCATCTTTTTTTCCTCCTTATGTTCTGTGTAAAGAAGTACTTTATCTTCTACTATTTCTGGCAGGTAATCTGAAGCTTGTATTTTATCCTGTTAAACTCAGTTGTTTTATAATGTTTGATAATTTCAGTATTTGCAGTCTTTTTCTGCTGCTTCCATTGTTTCTTCTGATTTTCATTTATGGTGTTTGGTTAAAGATTAACTGAGTACAGTTCATTGTTCTTGAAAACTTGTTTGTAGGGATTATCTTTGGTGTGGCCTAGTATAAAGGTGTTCTCCTCAAGAGAGGATCCATTTGTATTTGCCAGGCTTCTGGGACCTTGGCAGTCCATGAAGTGCCTCAAATTCAGGTTACTTCTTGAGGCTTCCTGGGCCCCCAGGCAGTGTGAACCTGGGCTGTATCTGTGTTATGTGGGTCTGTGATTTCTTGATGTTGTTTTTCTCTTTTCATGTTGACCTTCTGTTCTTTTAAGTGTCAGGGCAGCCTTGCTTGAAGTTGGACGTGGTTTTCTTTTAGTTCACCCTTACCCTAAATTCATAAACTTTGAGGTCCTAATTTAATGTGAGGAGGGTTTTATTCAAATTCTCCACTACTCAGCCTGTAATCCTGCGCCTTTGGGAGGCTGAGGTGAGTGGATTGCCTGAGCCCACGGGTTTGAGACCCGCCTGGGCAGGTGAGACCTCATCTCTACAATAAATAAAAAAATTAACTGGGTGAGGTAGTGCACGCCTATAGTTCCAACTACTCGAAAGGCTGAGGCGGAAGGATTGCCGGAGCCCAGCAAGTTGAGGCTGCGGTGGCCACAGTCTGGGCAACGGGGTGAGACTCCAACTCAAAAAAAAAAAGAAGAGTAGACCACATATTATAGGCTCAAAAGAGGCTATTTAGTCATAATGAGAACAGTCATTTAGAAAAAACCTGAAAACTTGCATTCCTTTGTAGCTGAGTTGGGCTAAAGGTGAAAACTACTTGGATTCAAAAGTCAACATTGTTCCTATTCACACCCCCCACCATCCTGCCTCCAGCATGGCCTTGCTTGACTGCCCAATCTTATCTAGTAAGCCATTGCTGGTGCTGAAGTCGAAACAGTTGGGCAAGCCAGACCACCTAATGATTAGGAGAGTGGAGCAAGGCCCACTGGAGTGTGTCTGAAAGCTTGGAGTGGGCATTGCCCGCCTCCTCTCCATCTGCGAATACAAGGACATTGGACCGTTATGGGCTAGGACTCTGGGAATAAAAGATTGTTACAATTACATTTTCCCTCCCATGCAGATATTGCGATTGTCTGACCTTTCCTCTAAAAAACACTGTAAAAGAACATATTATAAATTCCAAAATTTTATCGCAATGTCAGCATAATATTTAACAATTAAAAATTGTTAATGTGGGGGAAAGGGAACACTTCTACACTGCTGGTGGGAGTGTAAAAAATTTTTAATGTAAATCTTGAGTATTGCTAATACTGCACAAACCCTTCAAACTTGGGATAGGTGAAGAGTTATACATTTGGGGCAGAAATGCTGGAACAAATTTTGTTGCTTTGAGTGGGCTTTTTGGCAATGATGCTGACCCACCTCCCTATAACCTGTTTATAGAAATTAAACACCAATTAAACATTTGCCATGAGGAATAACAGCTGACTCATTGGATAGGGCTATAATACCTAGGCCTTGGTTTTTGTCACTTAAGCCAAAATTCATCTTTTCTTTCTGGGGCGCCATGGCTTTGGGACTTTTCCGAATGTGGGCATGCCCCTTGCAGGGCTCAGTGAGCCTGTGCCCATGAAATTTTTGCAAGAGCCAGGCTCGGTGGCTCAGCCTGTAATCCCATGCCTTTGGGAGGCTGAGGTGAGTGGATTGCCTGAGCCCACGGGTTCGAGACCTGCCTGGGCAGTGAGACCTCATCTCTACAATAAACCAAAAAATTAACTGGGCTATTCAATTTTTTTCCCAACAGGTGATGCATACAAATGTCAAAATTCAAACAGTATGTTTAGGGCAGTGAGAGAAAAGTGTCATTTCCACCCCAGTCACTCAGCTACCCATGACCTTCCCTAGGTGACCATCACTACTGTGTTCTATGTGTCCCTTTGGGAATATACGTGCATGTACACAAATCAAAATAATATTTTTCATGTTGGCTTTATAGAATGAAAAAACACATCTATTTAAATTTTCTGGCACAAAGGAATTTGTCCTCTTGTTGAAGTTCTTGATTACCTTCTCTGTTTATTCTATGTTTTATTTGTCTATTCAGCTGAACTACTCAAAGTACTTGTGATTTAGGAAAATATAAAGTGCCAACTTTGTGAATTTTCAGATTTGTTGTCACAGTGTACTTATTTTATTGTTGTCAGGGTCTCACTCTCTCACCCAGGCTGGAGTGCAGTGCCATGATCATGGCTCACCACAGCCTCAACTTCCTGGGCTCAAGTGATCCTTCTGGCTCAGCCTCCTGAGTAGCTGGGACTATAGGTGTCTGCCACAATGCCAAGCTAATTTTTTTGTAGAGGTGAGGTCCCACCATGTTGCCTAGACTGGTCTCAAAATCCTGGGCTCCAGAAATCCTCCTGCCTTGGCCTCCCAAAGTGCTGGGTCTGTACCTGGCCTGTTGTAATTATTTTTAATGCCTCTATATCTCTAACTCCTCACTCCAACACTTGCTAGAAATTTAGGTATTTGATTGGACTTACTAAAGAATCAACTGTTGGTTTTCACTGAACTGTTTTCTAATTAATTCATTTCTGCTTGTTACCTTTACTTCCCCTCTTCTATTAGGTTCTCTTATCAATCTTATTGCTAAAACCAGGAAACTGTATTGCATGAATGAAAAATGTAAGCCGATATGATGAAGGCTTAAATCAGTTATGCACACATGTAAGTATATATACACATTCTAAACGTTAATGTGTCACCCCCATTTATGGTGGAACAGATACACAAACTGTAAGAGAAAAGATGGTACATGTGATCAAAGAAAATTAATTCCATAGAAATGTTCCATGATTTGCCTAGGGCTTATTTTATTTAGCATGAAGCTATAGCCAAAATGTATAAATTTGTTACATATTTTGGTATCATGGAATAATTATTTTACTGTTTCTTTTCAAAGTAGGTGAAGTGTAATCATTGAAAAAGTATATACTTCAATAAAATACCATTTAGGAAACACAAAATTAAAATGTTATACAGAAAGACAATAATCAACTTGCTTTTTAATCACAGAAATTAACATTTATTTTGTTAACAGTCTTTTTGTTTCAGGTTCTGATTTTCTGGTTGAAAACAGTATCTTTTTTACTGCTGTGACAACATCTGAACAAGCATTAAACTCTGTAAAGCATTATTACAGGAGACAGTCATAAAAAATTAAAAAAGAAAAGATATTTTAAGTGAAAGAAAACCTCCTAATGCTACTTTTCTTAATAAATATCCAGGAAAAAACTTTCAGCCCAAGTTTTAAAACTTCTGATTTTATTAAAGAAAATATAAAATGTTAAATTCTACCTTTTGAAACACTACTAAGAGTCAACGAAATCCTTCATACTGCCACTATCTTTCAATACTTCCGTAGTTTTGTATATATTTCTTGAAAATCTTTAATTCTGAAAAAATAAGTAAAAAAAGTAAATTGCAGATCCTAACATTTCTTTGTTCTTAAAGAGTTTAATTGTAAAGAAATACACATAAAATTTGTGACAGCCAATTTTAGTGTGCAGTTCAGTTCAGTAGTGTTACAGTATTCATGTTGTTGTACAACCCTTTTCCAAGAATTTTTCATCCTGTAAAACTAAAACTCTGTATCTATTTTTTTTTTTCATTAATCAGTATTTTTTATTATGGTTTTGTGGGGTACAGTTAGGG
>NW_007252852.1:0-757 GCF_000164805.1 Carlito syrichta
AATAGTTTTTTGTGTAGAGAAACACATCTGATTTTTGTAAGTTTTTAAAGTACTTTATAACTTTCCTGAATTCAGTTTTCAATTTCAACAGTTTGGAGGTGGAGCCTATTAGGTTTTATATATACATTTTTATGAATATGTCACTTCCAAACACAAACAATCTTATTTCTTTTTTTCTGATATGCATCTACTTTATATTTTTTTCTTGTCTAATTGCTTAGGTCAAGATTTCAAGCACTTTGATGAATATAATTTGGACAGCAGGCATGGTTGTCTAGTGCCTAATCTTAATGCACACATGTTTAGCTTTTCACTGTTAATTATGATGTCAGCCATAAGTATTTTTGTAGTCTTTATTGTTGTGAGTTACCTTCTGTGTATTCTGAGTTTTTGAAAATTATTATCATCAAAGTATGCAAAATGTTTCTTCTACTTCTATTGAGATCAGCATGTTACTTTCCATTTATTCATGTAGTGAATCACACAACTGATTTGCATAGTCAAAATAATGTTGCATATTAGAGGTAAATCCCAATTGATCATGGGGTAGGATGGTTTTGATGTGCTACTGGATTGAGTTTTCTGGCATTTTGTTGAGGATTTTTATATCTATATTCCAGTATATTGGTCTGTAATTTAGTTATCTTTGTCTAGGCTTGGTATCTGGGTCGTGCTAGTCCCATAACATGCATTTGGAATTATTACCATTTCTTTACTTTTTGGAAAGCATTGATAACAAACATATTTATTCCTTAAA
>NW_007252852.1:1983-10402 GCF_000164805.1 Carlito syrichta
TTTTTGTATATCTTTTTTACTTGAAAAGTGTATTCCAAGTTGCCATTTATTTAAAAACATTTATTTAGAGTATGTGTTTTCAAATACTTGGAAATTTTACTAGATGTCTTTCTGTTAATTGATTTCAATTTAAATATGATCATATCTGTATTATTCAAATCCTCTTACTTTTATTAAAAAGTTAAATTTCTCATGACTACTTTAAAGTTAAGGTTAATGAGACCAGTGTTTCATGGTTTAGAATATAATCTATACTGATTCATAGTTTGTAAGTTCATATGGAATGTTGTAGCAATGTCCATTAAATCATGTTGTAGATAGCATTGTTCAAAATTTTTCTCTCTGAATTTTGGTTTACTTATTTGATTCATAATTGAAGCATTGAAATCTTAGTGTAATTATAAATTTTTCTACATTTCCTAGCAATCCATTTATGTTTTGCCTTATATTTTAAAGGCTAATATGACCACATATATAACATTGATTTCATATACATACACATGTATAGTTGAATTTGACTGCATGTGTTAGCACAGCACTATAATTAAGAAGTTTCTATTAATCCTTATTCTATAATAGCCATAAATGTTAATAAAATAATGTGAAGATTTTATATATATAAAGTTTTAGTAAAAACTGATATTGAGTTTAACATATTAGCACAGTGAAACCAGTATTTCAAGGGATATGAGCACTCTCTACTGTTACCATTAATAAATGGTCAAGAATACTTCAAAAAATTATCATTGGGGTCATTAAATTTTTCCCTGAACTGTTGTGCTTTAATAATTCAACCCATAATATGGCATTTTTCTAATTGGAGAAAGGAGTGATATATTGAATATGCTGATTAACTGTTCTATGTTAAAACTGCCTCCAACCAAAAAATATGCCTACAAAGGACATATAATACACTTCTGTGATTCTCTTTAATGCAAGCCCTGC
This sequence comes from Carlito syrichta, assembly GCF_000164805.1. NCBI lineage: Eukaryota > Metazoa > Chordata > Mammalia > Primates > Tarsiidae > Carlito > Carlito syrichta. Next base: position 2,929 of record NW_007252852.1, read on the forward strand.
ATCATCAAGTTCAATGGGATAAGTTGTATAGCAGACAGACCTGGTTTTCTATCCTGGTTCTACTACTTTCTGTATGAGTGAGATAAAAGAAACTTCCTTAACCACTCTCCATCAGCCTCTCTCCACCTTGAAACTATGGAGTTTTGACATTGAAGGCATGCTGTGAGTCTCTGGTGAAATGAGACATGCAAAATGAAATTTCACATATATAGATAATATTCACACCTTTGTGCTATGGGCAAAAACTCATTTAAAGAGCATCTGGCAAGAGTCTGGTATGGCTGATGAAGGAAAGCTGTACTGAATGCTATGTATCCAGTCTTCCTGAAGCCCTACCACATGTCAATTGCTAGGATCTTTCTGGTCATCTATGTTTATGTACATTGCTGCCCACCCCCAATGATACTGATCATCATGGCTTTCCCTCTAAGTTTAGGGTCCCAGCCTACTGGACACCTGTCAGTAACCCCAATAAATATTCAGGAGGCAAAAACTACAATACAAGATCATGGTCAGGTTTTCTTTCTCCTGGTTGATACTATATTTACCAGTATGGTGCTGCATGTTGTCCCTTGCCTCCTCTTTCTGGGGATCTGTCACTGACTCCTTTCTGTTACTAGGTGCCATCATAAGCCCAGATCATCTATGTGACTGTCAACACCCAATGACGCTGAACATCTTGGTCCCTATCCCACTCTTGGAAAGATTTCTGAGAGCCAGATGTGTCCTCAAGATGTGTATCATGATGGTAACAATTAGACCCTGTTTGATCCCGTGAGCTTCAGTTTTACTCACTTGACTACACGTCTGAAGATCACACTTCTCTCTTGAGTCTTCTGAGTGCATCATTTTCAGGTATACTTCACAATAAATATATAGTTAAAATACGGAATACTTTGCTACAATTTCATGACAAGATGTAGAAGTTCACAGAAAAGATAAATGGAAGCAAGCATGATTGACAGAGTTTCAAGAGGAATAGATGGCATGTGCAGCCTCTCTGTTTGATGTGGGACATCTGTGAGGATGACTGGTTTAACTAAAATTGAAAAAAGACAATACAACACTTAAAAAGCTAAATTAGCAAGTATGGATTCCTGACAAACATGGGGATGAAGCAGTCTCCAATGATTACAAGAGTAGAAGAATTAGGAAAAAAAATAGAGGGACAACACAAGGGCAGATCATATGATCTTCCCATAATCTGAACGCCATTTTCTTATGTCTTTTTTTTAAAGCCCAATATAGTAAAATATGAAAAGAGGTTTATTGTAAGTCAGTATGAGTGACCCATGGCCCAGAGTACAGCAGTCTCAAGAGATCCTGAGAGAGTGTACCTGAGGCACTTACATCAAAGTTTGTTTTGATACATTTTAGGAAGAAAGAAGTTATGGGCAAAGATATAAGTCAATGCATGCAAAGAATATATAGAGTTGACTCAAAAAGGTGGGACATATTAATGTAGGGACTTAAAAGTTATACATGGATTCAAAGGTTTTCTGATTCACAGTTGTTTCACAGAGTTAAACTTTGTCTAACTTAAGAAGTCAGTAGAAAGGAATGCTTACACAAAAATAACAGGGTTGTGGAAGCCACGGCCCTTGTTACATAGATGATATCTCATGGGTGGCAGCCCACAGAGAGCAAGTGATAGCATACCTGAGGCAGGTTGAAATTTGATGCCTTATAACCCCCCAAAATCTGTCTTGTCAGTCTTATGATCTGTATTTTAATTTTAATGCCAACCAGTTGCGCCTGAACTCTAAAAGTGGGAGTATAAGGAGGTATGCTCATCCCCTCTTTTACTATGGCCTGGAATTTAGTGTTTCAGTTTCTCTGAGGTCCTCTTAGCCAAAAGCAGTGGTTTCTTTAGTTGGTTGGAGCTTAGGATTTTATCTTTGGTTACTCTAGTTTGTCATCTCTGACACTGATTTCACACAGCGATATCCAGTCTCAACAGGTGAAGTCATAAAGGTAACTACTTTCACATCCCTGGAACACAGAATATTTTGAATTAAGGTTGACTCAAATCACATCAACCCTCACCCATGCTAATTCTTTCTCCATAATGGAGTCAAAGAAGAAAGACGTGTAAACAAGAGCAAAGTTTTATGTACATCTCATCTGGGAGAGATAAGGAGACAGGGATTCAAATCCATGAGGCAGGAGGAACACCTGTAAACTGCAGCGACCATTCTCCCAATCTCAAATTTAGGGAGATCTGGCCCATATCCTGTGTCTTCTAGATTTCTTGCTTTCTTTTCTGGAGGAGATTCTTAAATACCATGTCTTGTAACTGAACTTGTCTTCCCCAGAATCTGCCAGATACACACATACACACACATACACACTCATACATACATCAACAAACCACCCTTGAGGTTTTGGGCCTCTGACTGATGCAATTAGTACAGGTTAAGTTTACTGTAAAGACAGAGTACATTTCTTGTGGACCAAGCCCTTTTCATGTGAACCGTATCTAGAGAGAGTCTCTCGTTGTTTAGTGAGGTCAGTGAGAGGTGTCATACATGGAATGATGTTCCTGAAGCTAGGGTACTGACCCAGTAGCTGCTCTTCATCCTTATATTATAGGCAGTTGTGATGAACAGATGTCACCAAATACAAGTATGTTATCAACTTTGCAGGCTACTCTAAAGTCACAAGGCACAACCTGGCTAGGTGGTTCCCTGACCTTTTCACTGCAAAGGAGACTACAGGGCTTCCTATAAATCTGCAGTGCTAGATTGTCAATTGTACCTTCCATGTTTAAGAATGGGGCCACAGTTGGTGTGAATTAGAACTACTCCTAAGTACAAAGGGAAACTGAACAATGACAACCTAGGGAGGAGGCAAAGTATCTACAACATTTCAGTCAAAAGATGGCTTCAAAAACAATGTTACAGATGTGCTATTTACTAGAGTGGAGATCACTGGAGGAACCATGATCAAAAATCATGTTAAAACAAGACACTAAGGAAACAGTATTCCTGCTTTTGCCCATGGGTGTCCTAAATTTGGGCTAACCTGGTAGTTTTTCAGTCAAAGGAATAGTTACAAGTTGAAGTGGGATTGGAGAAATAAATGTAGGTGAGCAGATGCAGTCTGCAGACTTCTAAGGGTGCCACAGCACTGTACATAAATTTCGTTTGGGGAAAAATGGGAGTCCATTCACCCTGAGTCTGAGGTGAATGTGAAAGTCTCAGTCTTAGAAAAGAGTACTGTCAGTGTAAATGACTCCAGTTTTTAAAGTGGACTGTGAGATCAAGTGAGCAGATGTGTTAGTTGAGATGCTAGTAATGACTCCTGTGGAATTGACTTGCCAAGGGTAAGTCATGGTCATGGTCAAATGGTCTGGATGAGGGGTATGAAAGGAAAAAGAAGTATGAGAATCTACACAGAATGAACTTCCTTCTGCTAGAATAAGTCTTGAAGGAGAATGATATGGGACTAGGAACAGAGTGACAGGCAGCATAGGAGAGCCAGCAGCCAGGTGGGCAAAGTCAGTTGTGATAGGAGGAACTGAGATGTGCAAAGTGCAAGAGACCAGAGGCAGGGAGTTTGTGGTCTTCCCAGCAGGCGAGGGGGAGAAAAGAGAGATTGGGTGACACGTATATTGACCATGGTCTCTGGTTTATCTTTTAGAACCTCTGTCTTGTCCTTCAAGACGTTACTATTGTATTATGCCCAATGTTTTTCCCCAAAAAGCCTGCATCTTACTGAATCACCATGCAGGGACAATGGGTTTGTGGAAGCAGCTCACCTCTATCCCACGACAGTTGTAGTGGACGTGGCATCAGCAGTAGAAGTGAAAACAACCTTGTCCATGGCAGACCTGTGACTGAGAGATCCGGGTTGGGAGGAGCTGAAGAGGGAATATCTGACAGCTTGGTGCCCTACATCTCCTTCTCCAGCATCAGCAACTTCAGCAAGCCCAGAGAGCTGGACACTCCAGCGTTTCTTGGTGGACTTCTCCCGCTGCAAAGAGAAGCCTGGAGCTGGGTCCAGCAACATGGCTGCATAGTCCCAAAAGGCAGGAATTCCCCAGAGAAGCTGTGTGCACTGGGATCAGAATATTCTTCCCAGAAGAGCACATCTGAGAATTTGGGCCTTCTCATTCAAGTTTTCTTTTGAGTATGAGCTAGGGACATTTCCCTCCAGAAACCTAGGACTGGGCCCTATGGAAGATAATTCTCCCTTGGTCTGCAGGAGCTTAGGTGTTGATGACACTTCTTTGCAAGTATGGATCTTTTTCTTGACCTCCTGCTCTAAGGTCACAATCTTACTCTTCTTTTTAAGCACCTTTTGGGGCTCTTCCTGGGCCCTTACCTTGATCTCCTTGGGGAACCTGGATGGAATCAGTTTCATAGGACTGCCGATCAGCTCAGGTGGGGAAGGCAAGAGGGTATGCTTGTGGCAGAGAGAAGGGATCCTTGTGGAGGTCAAGTGTCCACACTTGAGCGAGTTCCCCTCCAAAGCGCGAGTTCCTTTTCCCGTTCTCGGTTCCAGGATTCAGGCTGTAGGATCCCTTCAGAGAACCCCGTGTTCTGCTGGAGAGGACATCGCTCCTTTGGGGCGATGTAAAGTCTAGAAGGTGGAGTCAGACTTGAGTTCAGCAGCCTGCGGGCAGGAACAGGGCCAGGGGCCGGCCCAGGGTGGCCCTGGCCAGGCAGCGGAGCCTGGCAGGAGGCGGGGATAGTTGGGAGCCGACGCCGCAGACGTCACCAGTGGAACCAGAAAACCAACTTGGTAAATAAGTGAGTAAATTGCCCATTGCCAGCGGGTTTTGCTCCTGCGATCGGCAGAAAAGAGTAAGCCCCGGAGACAAGTCTCCTTATCCGCCAACTCCTCTCTCAGCCACGCACACACTGGTCAGCCCCGCGCCTGTGACGTGTCAATGGATTCGTGACACAGACGGGGCGCGTGAGGGAGGGCGCTTGGGCCCAACCGAGAGCCGAGAAGAGGCGACAACGGGCACCGCACGAGGCCCCGCCCACCGCCGGCGCACGTGGACGTTCTAGCTCTGGGGACTTTGCTGCTCTCAGGAGATGGACACCAGGTGGGCTATTCAGTGGGGTCGGTGGGGTTTGCAGTGCTTGGGCACTCAGTGGCTGTGTGTTCCCGGTCCCACCCTCAGAATCCCTGGGGTGGATCTCAGTTCAGGAGCAACCAAGTTTAGGCCAGGTTCGCCCAGGACCTCTCCCACCTCCCTGGTCGCCCTGGTGTGGAGAGTTGGAATCCAATAACCAAGAGTTCCGAGAAGGTGAGGTGGTTCTCAGACTGGACTGGCTGTTGCACCCTATGACATCCCTCCCCAAGAAGCAGGGGGGGGTCTTCATTTCTATTTCCAGCTGGGTAAAATCACTTATGCTTTAGAAGGTGCCTCAGGGGAGCCCTGGCTGTGTTCCTCCTTATCTCACACACACGCCATGCATTATCTATTTCTTTTAATTTTTATTTTTTTGGTTGTCTTAGGCCTCCTTAGCACTCTGGTGAATCTATAACGAGCTCATGCAAACCTAGGAGAAGGTTTTTACTTCAACTCCTAAATTGCCCATGGTTGGCACTGGGCTCCAGTCTCCTAAGAAAATATAGATCAGGGGACCCACAGCATCACATCACATTTCTCTTCTCATTCAACTTTGCAGTCCAGGTTGTTTTTTGTTTTCTGCTTTGGTTTTGATTGTTGGTTTTTGTTTGTGTGGTCTACTTTGAATGACGTGTGCATATAAGATCGTGTTCTAGATCAATTTTGTTCTATCCTGAAAGAAATTCGCTGGTATGTTATTTTGTATGGATAAGAAGCCAGTTTCTTTGGCCTTCTTGGACTATGTCTAGAAAGCAATTATGTCATTTATTGACAAGTTAATAGTGGAGCAATGTATTGGATGAAAATATGTTCAACACAATGTGGTCATTGTGAGCATGCCAGCTCTGTCCGTGCTTCCTTATTGCCACCTAAATATAACTCTGGATAGTCTTATGCCCAAGAGAGTAAACATTTACTCTTAGATGTCAAGACCAGGAAAACCTGTATTATTTTCCTCGTAACTGGAAGTTTCAGAATGGCCAAAAAAGAAAAAAAAAAAAGATTTGGAAAATTCTATATATAACTCCATCTTGCTTAAATCTTGTGGGGTTTTTTTGGAATATTTCATTGATTTTTTTTTCTTTGTCCAGCTGAGATTGCATACCAAATGACATGCAATACCAAGAGTCAGAGATCAGTAAAAATATTTTCTATGTTTTTTATTATGCAATAGCTATTTAAAAATTACTTTGACATCGTTAACATGCTGCCCAAAAGATTAGTGTCATATTATTTCTTTCACAATAAATCACTAAGGATTTGGATATGCTAATTTCTAATGGGAAATTTATACCTATCCCATGTTTTCAATTGGAATTTATACCTATCCCATGTTTTCAATTTCAGTAATTAGCATGAATTGTTTATATTCCATAAAAATGCTTAGTGATTTTTGCTGCTATATACATTTTATGATATTGTTCATGTTAGATTGAGCCTTTTGCTATACTTTTTAGAAGTCACACTATTGTTCAATAGCTCAATGGAAATAAATGGCCATTTTTTGTGAAAATTAGGAATGTTGCAACAGCTATTTCTCAACACTTATCACTCTAAAATATTTTCAGGATATAATTACCTCATGTATTTCTTTATTGAATTTTGTTGAGAACCTACTTTCAGCCAGATGGCTTACTTCAGATTTTGTCAAATATTTTTCCAGATTTCAAAGATTTTTGTTTTCGTGGTCCATATCTAGTTTCTGTAGCTCCTGCTCTTCCTTCTCATACCTTTCTTCCTCCTCCTTCTCCTGCTTTTCCTTTTTCATTTTCTTTTTCTTCAACACAATTTCAACATGTATTAATTATCCTCAGCTCACATGTCGTGCAAAATAATCTCTGGGCCTGTCTTTGCCAATCCCTGATCTCACAGATTTGAGTAAATCAGTTCTTTTTCATTTCATTTTATTTTGTTATAGACAGGAGGGGAACAAGTAAGGATTAACTTCATAAGTAGGTTACACACTGACAAATTTGGTCCTCCAACCAGCCATCATGTCCCCTGGTTTGGAACCAAGCTTTGTGTACAAGCCTCTTCCTTTATTCTCTGGCAGTGCCCAGCGACTGCTGATCCCTCCCTTGTGCTAAAGTGATTAATGTTCAAGTTCCACTTATGAGTGAGAACATGTGGTGTTCAGTTATATTTTATGTGGTAGATCATGAAGTACAATGGTCTCCTACTCCATTGCTTTGCTGGAAAATTTTTGATTTTGTTCTTCTTTAAGTCTGCATAATAATCCAACCTGCATATGTGCCCCATTTCCTTTATCTAGGCTACTTTCAACAATAAGTTAGTTTGGTTCCATGTTTTTGTGTCAATAGTGTGACTATAAACTTGCATGTGAGCCAGGCTCAGTGGCTCAGCCTGTAATCCTCATGCCTTTGGGAG
>NW_007252853.1:0-7334 GCF_000164805.1 Carlito syrichta
CTGATATATCTAGCCGACTTAACTAGCTAGTTTCCTTGCAAGCCAGCGGACTTAACTGGCTGAAATAACTAGCGAGCCAGTTGGCTACCCATCTGATGTAACTAGCTCTTTAACCAGCTAGCCAGCTGGCTAGACAACTGACTTAACGAGGTGGCTAAACAAAAAAGCCAGCTGGTTAGCCAGCTGACTAAACTAACTGACTTATCTAGCTGTCAGGCTGGCTAGCCGGTTGATTTAATTGTCTAGCTATCTAGGTAGTCAGCAGTCTAGCCTGTTGATTTAAGTAACTAAATTAACGAAGTAGCCAGCTGGCTAGCCAGCAGAGTTAACTAGCTAGCTACCTGGCTAGGCAACTGGATAGCCAGCTGACTTAACTAGCTGACATAACTAGATAGTCTGGTGGCTAGCCAGCTGACTTAACTAACTACCTACCTACATAATGTGCTGACTTGCCAGCTGAATTAACTACCTACCAACCTAGCTAAACCACTGGCCAGCGAGCTGACTTAACTAAGTTTCTAAACTAACCCGCCAGCAGGTTAGCCAGCTGCCTTAATTAGCTAGCAACCTTGCTAGGTAGCTGGCTAGCCAGCTGACGTACTTAACTGACTTAGCTAGCTAGCCAGCTGACTTATCTAGATGACTTAACCAGCTAGCTTCCTAGCTAACCAGTTGACTTAACTGGTTAAGTCATAGCTAGCCAGTTTCCTGGCCAGTTGACATAACTAGCTCAGTTAAACAGTTAGACAGCTGGCTGGCCTGCTGAGTTAATTAGCTAGCCAGCTGCATGTCCAGCTGAATTAATAAGCTGTCTTTACCAGCTAGTCAGTTGGCTAACCAGCTGACTCAACTAGCTAGCCACCTAGCTAGCCAGCTTGGAAACCAACTGAATTAACTAACTCACTTAACTAGCTATCCCACTTGCTTGCCAACTGACTTAACTAGCTTGCTACCTAGCTAACCTGCTGGCTAGCTAGCTGACTTAACTAGTTGACAACCATCTAGACAGCTCAATAGTAGCTGACTCAGCTAAGTGATATAAAAAGTGAGCCAGCTGGCTAGCAAGATGACTTAACTAGCTCTCTACCTAGCTAGATAGCTGGCTAGCCAGCTGAATTGACTAGCTGACTTATTTAGCTCGCCAACTGGCTATCCAACTGAGTTAACTATCTCTCTGCCTAGCTAGTCATCTGGCTAGCCATCTGACTTAACTAGCTGACTTGTACATCTGACCTTATTGTTAGTCAACTGAGTTAACTAGCTTACTAAATAGCTAGCAAGCAGTCTAGCCAGCTTACTTAACCTGCTAGCCAATGGACTAGACAGCTGACCTAATTATCTAGTTACCTAGCTAGCCAATTGTCAAGCCAGCTGACTTAACTAGGTGACGTAACTAGCTAGCCAGCTGGCTAGCAGGCTGACAAAACTGCCTAGTAACCTAGATAGCTACCTGGATAGCCAGCTGACTTAACCAGACAGCTATCTACATTGCCCGTTAGTTTGCCAGCTGACTTAGGTACCTAGCTACCTAGTAACCATCTGGCTAGTGAGCTGACTTAATTAGGTTACTTAACTAGCTATATAATGAGCTAGCCAGCTGATTCAACTAGGTAGCTACCCAGCTATGCAGCTGGCTAGCCAGCTGACTTAACCCACTGACTTAACTAGCAAGCAAGCTGGCTTAACTAGCTGACTTAGTCAGCTAGCTACCTAGCTAGCCAACTGGCTTATCTAGCTGGCTTACCTAGGTAACTACCTAGGTAGCTATCTAGTTAGCCAGCTGAATTAACTAGCTGACTTTACTAACTAATTGCCTGAAATGACTAGCTGACTTATAAACCTGACTTCGAAGCTAGCCAGGTGGCTTACCTAGCTGAAATAACTAGCTAGACTGATGACTAGTCATCTGACTTAACTAACTTTTTACATAGCTAACCAGCTGGATAGCCAACTGACTTAACAAGCTGACTTAACTAGCTAGCCAGCTGGTTGCCAGGTGACTTATAGCTGACTTAAGCAGCACGTCAGCTGGCTAGACAACTGCCTTAAATAGCTGGCTACCTACCTAGTCACTTGGCTAGCCAGCTGACTTACCTAGCTGATTTAAGCTAGCATGCTGGCTAGCCAGCTTACTTAACTAGCTAGCTAACTACCTAGCCAGCAGGAAAGCTTGCTAGCTTAACTAGCTGAATTGAACAGTTAGCCTTCTTGCATGCAAGCTGACTTATGTAGCTAGCTACCTACCTAGCCAGCTGGCTAGACAGGTGACTAAACTAGGTGACTTAACCAGCTACCCAGATGGCTAGCCAGTGGCTTAACTCACTGACATCACTAGCTAGCCAGGTAGCTATCTAGCTGATTAACTAGCTAGCAACCTACATTGCCAGTTGACTTGCCAGCTCTCTTAACTAGGTGAATTAACCAGCTAGCCAGCTGGCTAGCCAGCTGATGAAACTAGCTGACTTAACTGCTAATTTAACTGGCTAACCAGCTGACATAAATGGTTAGCTAACTAGCTAGCTATCTAGCTAGTCAGCTGCCTTAAGTAGTTAGCTAGCTACCTAGCTAACAAGCTGACTTAAATTGTTAGCTGCCTAGTTAGCTGGCTGAATTAACCAGTTGGCTACGTAGTTACCTTACTCATTATGTAACATGCTAGCTAGCTGACTTAATCATCTGACTTAACTCATTAGCTAATGAGCTAGCTAGCTGACTCAACCAGCTGACTTAACTCGTTAACTAACAAGCTAGCTACCTGACTAATCCAGATGATGTAACTGGTTAGCTAACTAGCTAGCTAGCGTGCTCAATCAGCTGACTGAACCCGTTTGCTAACTAGCTAGCCTGCTGTCTCAACCAGCTGACTTAACACGTTAGTTAACTAGCTAACTATCTGATTCAACCTGCTGACTTTACCCATTAGTTTATTACCTGTTTAGCTGTCTTTACCAGTTAACTAAATTAAAAAGCTGACTTAACTAGCTGCTAGCTGACTTAGCTAGCTGAATTAAATATTTAGCTAGCTGACTTAACTGACTGATATAACTCGTTAGCTAGCTGACTTAACTACCTGAATTAAATAGCCAACTAAATATTTAGCTGGCTGAATAGCTGAGTTAAATAGTTAGCTAACTAGTGAGGTAGCAAACTTAAGTAGCTGACTTAATTAGTTAGCAAACTAGTGAGTTAGCTATCTTAGCTAGCTGACTTAGCTAGTTAGCTAATTAGCTAGCTGAATTAGCTAGCTCACTTAACTATTTGGCTAATGAGATAGCTAGCTGACTTAACGAGTTGGTTAATGAGTTAGATAACTCTTTTAACTATTTGGTAAACGAGTTATCTAGCTGTCTTAACTAGTTGAGTAACGAGTTAGGTTGTTGACTTAATTTGTCTGATGATTTGGCCGACTACTTATATGGTTTAACACGTTCTCTACTTCTCGGCCGGCTTGTTAGCTGGCTTAGTAAGTTGGGTAACTAGTTGGACGACTAGTTAGCAGGTTTAATTAGTTGTACTGACAAGTTTACCCACAAGTTAGCTCAGTTAACTGTTTGGTTGGCTAGTTGGCTGACCTAACTTGTTGGCCGACTAGTTAGCCGACTAGTTAGCTGTCCTAAATAGACCACCCACAAGTTAGCAGACCTAACTTGTCAGCTGACAAGTTGGCCAACTATTTGACCAATTGGTTAGCTGACTTAAACAGTTAGCCAGCTATTCGACTGACCTGTTACCTTACTTAACTAGTAGGCCAGCGAGTGATCCCACAGGTGAGCTGACTTAAGTAGTTGGCCGGCAAGTGAACCGACTGGTCAGCTGACTTAACAATTTGGCCGGCGAGTGAACTGACTGGTCAGCTGATTTAACTAATCAGCCAGTGAGTGAGTTGACTGGTCAGCTGACTTTAGTCAGCTAGTGAGTGAGCCGAATGGTCAAAAGAGTTAACCAGTCAGACAGCGAATGAGCTGACAGGTGAACTGACTTAACTAGTGTGCCAGCGAGTGACCTGACATGTGAGCTGCATTAGCTAGTCAGCCGTCTTGCGAGCAAACTGATGATCTGTTTTAACTAGTCCACTGTCTAGCAAGACGAATAGTTAGCTGACCTGTTGGCCTGGGAGCGAGCTGACAATTTAGTTGACCTGTTCGCTGGTGAGTGAGCAGACTAGTTTGCTGAGCAGTGTGCAGGCGAGCAAACCAACTAATTAGCTGACCTGATGGAAAGCTAGTGAGCACACTATTTATCTGACCAGATAGCTGAGTTGCTACCCAACTAGTTAGCTAATTATCTAGCTAATTTTATAGCTGACTTAACTAGCTAGCTGGCTAGCTAGCTGGTTACCTAGCTGACATAACTAGCTAGCAAACAAGCTATCTAACTCTCTAGCTTGCTAACATAACTAGCTCGCTATCTGGCTTGTTAATTGGCTTACTGACAACTATCTATCTGACTATTTAGCTGACTGACTAGCTGACTTAACTAGCTTGCGGACCAGCAAGTTGACTAGCCATCTGACTTCACCAGCTAGCTGAATGGTTAGCTGACCTGCTAACTGATTTAACAAGCTGGCTAGCTAGCTAGTTGACTTAATTAGCTGACTAACAACTGGGCTGGATAGCTGGCTACCCAGCTGACTTAACTAGCTAGACAACTGGTTATCTACACAGCTAGCCATCTGGCAAAAATATCTAGATACCTGGCTTGTTAAATAGCCATCTGGCATTCTGGGCGATTGGATAGCCAGCTGGCTAAACTAGCCAGCCACTCTGCTTGTCAGTCATCTACCCCACTGCCTTATCTAGCGGGCTACCTAACTGACCAGCCTGGAAACCAGCCAGCTTAACTAGCCAGGCACCTAGCTAGCCTGCTGGCTAACAAGCTGACTTAACTAGCTGACTTAACCATAGAGCCATATAGCTAGCCAGCTGGTTTAACTAGCTTGCCAACTAGTTAGCCAGCCAGCTAGACAGCTCATTTAACTTGCTGAATTAATTAGCTAGCCAGCCAGCTAGAGAGTTGACTTAATTACCTAGCTACCTTCCTAGCCAAGTGGCTAGCCAGCTGACTTAACTGCCTGACTTAACAAGCTTCCCAGCTGGCTAGGCAGCTGATGTAACTAGCAAGCTACCTAGCTAGCCAGTTGACTTGACAATTGAATTAACTTGCTGACTTAATCAGCTAGCCAGCTGGCCAGTCATCTGACTCAACTAGCTGACATAAGTAGATAGCCAGCTGGCTAGCCAGCTGATTTAACTAGCTGTCATCACTAGTTAACCAGGTGGCTAGCTGACTGACTAAAATAGCTAACTACCTATGTATCCTGCTGATTTGCCAGCTGACTTAACTACCTAGCTAACTAGCTAAACAGCTGACAAGCTAGCTGACTTAACTAGCTAGCCAGCTTGCTAGCTATCTGAATTAACAAGCTAGCAACCCAGCAAGGCAGCTGTCTAGCCAGCTGACTTAACTAGCTGATATAAATTGCTAGCCAGCTGACTTAACTAGCTCACAAAACTAGCTAGCTACCCAGCTAGCCAACTGACTTTACTAGCTGAAATAACTAACTGGCTACATAGCTAGCTATCTAGCTAGCTAGCCCACTTAACTACCTGACTTCAATAGCTGGCTAGCTGACATAACTAGCTGACTTAACTGGCTAGCCAGCAGTCTAGCAAACTGAGTTAACTAGTTCGCTACCCAGCTAGCCAGCTGGCAAGCCAGCTGACTTAATTAGCTGCCTTAAATTGCTAGCAAGCTGGTTGGACTGCTGACCTAACTAACTGGCTACCTAGCTAGCCAGCTGTCTAGCCAGCTGACTTAACTAGGTTACCTAACTGGCAAGCCAGCTGGCTATTTAGCTGGCTAGTTAACTTAATGATCTACCTGACTAGCTAGCTGATGACCTAGCTGACATAAATAGCTAACTGACTAGCTAGCTTACTAGCTATCCACCTAGCTGACTAGCTAGCCACCTACAAGATCAGCCTGCTAACTAACCGTCTTAATTTGGCAGCCACCTTGCTAGCCAGCTGGCCAAACAGCTGGCTTAAATAGCTGACAACTAAATAGCCATCCAGGTAGCCAGTTGGCTTAATTAGCTATCTACCTAGTTAGCCAGCTGGATAGCCAGCTATCTTAACTCACTCACTTATCAACCTTTCTACCTAGCTAACCAGTTGGCTAGCCACTTGAACTAACCAGCTGACTTAACCTCCTTGCCAACTGACTAGCCAGCTGACTCAACTAGATGACTTAAATAGTTAGTCTCTTGGCTAGCATTCTACCTTAACTAGCTGATATCACTAGCTAGACAGGTGGCTACTAGTTGACTTAACTACCTAGATACCTATATATCATGCTGGCTTTCCAGCTGACTAAACTACCTAGCTTCCTAACCAACCAGCTGGCTAACAAGCTGAGTTAACTAGGTGACTTAATCAGCTAGCCAACTGGTAAGCCAGCTAACTTAACTAGCAAGGAACCCAAGCTAGACAGGTGGCTAGCCAGCTGACTTAACTAGCTGACATAACTAGCTAGTAAGCTGATGTAACTAGCTGACTTAACTAACTAGCTACCTAGCAAAACAACTCACTTTAATAGCTGAAATAATTAACTAGCTTCCTAGCTAGCTATCTAGCAAGCAAGCTGACTTAACTGGCTGATTTAACTGGTTGGTTACCAAGCTAGCCAGTTGACTTTACTAGCTGAAATAACTAGCCAAACAACTTTCTAGCCATCTGAATTAACTAGCATTTTAACTAGATATCGAGCTGGCTTGCCAACTGACTTAACTTGGTGACTTAAATAGCTAGCCAGTTGGTTAGCCAGCTGAAGTGACTGGTTGATAAACGAGCTAGGGAGCTGGCCAGCCTGGTGACTATACTAGTTGGCATTATTAGTAATCCAGCTGGCTAGCCAGCTGACGTAATTAGCTCTCTACCTCTCTAGCCATCTGGTTAGTCAGCTGTCTTAACTAGCTGACATAACTACCCATCCTGCTGGCCACCTGACTTAACTAGGTCACTACCTAGATAGCCAGCTGGCTAGCCAGCTGACTGAACTAGCTGCTTTAACTAGCTGGCCTGCTTTCTAGTCTATTGAATTAACTAGGTTGCTACATAGATAGCCAGCTGGCTATCCAGCTAAATTAACCAGGTGTCATAGCTTGCTAGCACTCTGTCTAGTGAACTGACATAACTGGCAAGCTACCTACCTAGCCAGCTGGCTAGTCAGCTGACTTAACTGGGTCACTTAAATCTCTAGCCAGCTGGCTAGACAGCTGACATAACTAGCTAGCTACGAAGCCAGCATGCTGGCTTGCCAGTTGTCTTAACTAG
>NW_007252854.1:0-3387 GCF_000164805.1 Carlito syrichta
GGAATGGAACAGAAAGATTGCAATAGAATACAGGAATGAAATGGAATGTGGAGGAATGGAATAGAGAGGATTGGAATGGAGTGGAGTGGACTAGAATTAATGGAATGGAATAGATTCGAATAGAGAAAAATGGATAGGAATGGAGTGGAATAAAACAGAAAGGAAAGAAATGAAATGGAGTTGAAGTAAATGGAATGGAATGGAATAACACATAGTGAAACGGAATGGAGAGGAAGAGAATTGAGTGAAATGAAGAGGAATGGAATGGAATGGAATGGAAAGGAATGGAATGCAACGGAGAGGAAGGGAATGGAGAGAAATGCAATAGAGTGGAATGGATTGGACTGTAGAGGAATAGAATGGACTGGAAAGTAATAGTATTAGGAGGAATGGAATGGAAATGAATGGAACAGAAAGTAGAAGAAGGTACTGGAATGCAATGAAATGGAGATGAATGGAATGGAGAGGAATGGAGTGTAAAGGCATGCAATAGAATGGAATGCAGAGGAATGGAATGGAATGGAGTGGAATGAAATGGAATGGAGAGGAATGGAATGGAGTGGAATGGAATCAAATGTAGGCGTGTTCAATGGTAGGGAATAGAAAGAAATGGAAAAGATTGAAAGGAATTTAGAGGAATGGAATGGAAAAGAATGGAATGGAAAGAACACGGATAGAACGGAATGCAGAAGAGTAGAATGCAATGGAGAGAAATGGAACGTAATGAAGCGGAATGGAATGGAGAACAGTGAAATGGAAGGGAAAGAAATGGAGAGGAAAGGAATGTAATGGAATGGAGAGAAATGTAATGTAAAGAAGAGGAATGGTGAGGATTGGAATTGAATGGAATGGAATAGAGTGCAAAGGAAGAAAATTAAAAGGACAGGAAAGGAGAGTAATGGACTGGATTGGAACTTAATGGAGAAGAATGGTACGGAGAATTATGACATGGAATCGATGGAATGGAATGAAGTAGATTGGCAAAGAACGGAAATGAATGGAATGGAGGGGAATGGAATAGAGAGGAATGGAATAGAAAAGAAAGAAAAGTTGGCATAAGTAATAGAATGGAAAGTAGTGTACATGAATGGAATGGACAGAAATGGAATGGGGAGGAAAGGAATAGAGCAGAATGGAATGGAAAAGAATGGAGAGGAATGGCATTGAATGGAATGGTTGGAAATGGAATGGAATGGAGATGAGTAAAATTGAAGGGTAATGGAATGGAGACTAATAGAATGGAGACAAATAAAATGGAGAGGAATGGAGTAGAAAGAAATATATTGGAATGGAAAGGAGAAGGAAGGAATGGAAAGGAACAGATTGGGATGGTGTGTAATAAAATGGAAAGGAGAGGAATGGAATGGAGGTCAATTAAGTGGAATGGAGTGGAAGAGAATGGAATAAAAGATAGTGAAATAAAATGGGAAGGAGGAGAATGGAGAGAAATGAAGAGTAATGGAAAGGAAAGGAATAGATTGGAACTTAATGGATTGGAGAGGAATAGTATGGAGAGAAATGGGATGGAGAGAAATGGAATACAGAGAAATCGAAGGGAGAAAAATGGAATGGAATGGACAGCAATGGAATCGAATGGAATGGAATGGTATTGTTAGGAATGAATGGAAAGGATGGAAAGGAATTGAACAGAGTGGAATGCATTAAAATGGAGAGGAATGGAATGGCTAGCAATGGAATGGAACCGAATGGAATGGAAAGGAATAAAGAGGAATGGAATGCAATGGAAAGGAATGGAAAAAAGAGGAATAGAATGGGGAGAAAAGGAATGGAAAAAATTGAAATTGAATGGAGAAGAAAGGAGTGGAAAGGAATAGAAGGGAATGGAATACATCAGGAATGGAATGGAATGGAATGCAATGGAATGAAAGTTAATGGAATGGACAGGAATGGAATGGAGTGAAATAGAATGGTGAAGAATTGAATGGAAGGGAATTGATTGGAGAGCAATGGAGACGAATGGAATTGAATGAATTGCAATGGAATAATGACGGAAGTAATGGAGAGGAATGGAATAGAGAGGAATGGAGAGGAATGGAGTGGGAAGGAATACAATGGAATGGGGTGGAGAGGAATGGAATGGAATGGAACGGAGTGGAAAAGAATGGATTGGAGAAGAGTGGAATGGAGAGCAATGGAATGGAGTGGAATGGAATGGAATGGAGAGGAATCCAAAGGTAAGGAATGGAAAGGAATTTTAAAAGTTGGAATGGAATATAGAGGAATGGGAAGGAAACGAATTAAATGGAGAGGAAAGAAAGGCAATGGAATGCAGAAGAGTGGAAAGGATTGGAAATAAATGGAATATAATGAAGAGAAATGCAATGGGATAGTGGAATGGAATGGAATGGACAGGAATCCAACGGTAAGAATACAAAGGAATTTAAAAAGTTGTAATGGAATATAGAGGAATGGAATGGAAATGAATGAAATGGAGAGAAAAGGAAGAGAATGGATTGCAGAAGAGTGGAATGGAATGGAAAGATATGGAATATAATGAAGAAGAATTGATTAGAATAGTGGAATGGGATGGAATGGAATGGAATGGAAAGGAATGGAATGGAAGGTAATGGAGAGGAATGGTATGGGATGGAATGGAATGACTGGGAATGGAATGGAATGGAGATGAATAGCATTCATGGAGAATAGAGGATTGCAGAAGAATAGAATGCAGAGGAATAGAATGGAGAGGAATGGAGAAGAAAGAAATAGAATGCAATGAAATGGAAAGGAAAAGTGTAGTGGAATGGAATGCAGTGGTATGGAATGGAGAGGCATGGAATAGAGTAAAATGGAATGGAATAAAGTAGAGGATTGCAGATGAAATAGAATGCAGAGGAGTAGAATAGAGAGGAATGGAGAAGAAAGAAATAGAATGCAATGAAATGGAAAGGAAAAGAGTGTAGTGGATTGGAATGCAGTGGTATGGAATGGAGAGGCATGGAATAGAGTAAAATGGAATGGAATAGAATGGAATGAAATGGAGAAGAATGCAATGCAATAAAGTGGAATGGAATGGAGAGAATTGGAAAGGAGAGGAATTAAAAGGAAAGGAATGGACTGGAAAGAATGCAATGGAATGGAATTTAATGAAATGGAATGCAGAGGAATGGAATAGAGGGAAATGAAGATGAAAGGAATCGAATCAATAGAATGGAGAGGAATGGAAGCAAATGAATGTAATTGAGTGTAAAAAAATTGAATGAAAATGAGAGAAATGGAAAGGAATGGAACGGAATGGAATGGTATGCAGAGGAAAGGAATGGGATGCTGAGGAAGGGAATGGAGAGGAAAGGAATGGAGTGGAATGGAATGGTATTGAATGGAATGGAGAGAAATGGTATGGAAAAGAATGGAATGGAGAGAAAG
>NW_007252854.1:4773-6217 GCF_000164805.1 Carlito syrichta
GAATGGGATAGAGAGGAATGGAATCTAGAGAAATGGAATGGATTGGAATGAAATGGAAAGTAATTGTAGGTAGAGGAATTGAAGTGAAATTCGAGAAATCAGATGAAAGAAACAGAAAGAAATGGAAAGTGATACAATGGAATTCACATGCATGTGATGGAGAGGAATGAAATCGAATAAATGGAATTGAGAAGAATGGAATTGAATGGATTGGAATGGAATGGAATTTAGAGGAAATGAATGGAGTGGAAAGGTATGGAATGAAGTGGTATGGATTGGACAGGAATGAAATGGAGTGGAATGGAATAGGATAGAATGAAATGGATAGGAAGGGTATGAAATTGAAAGAATGCGCCAGAATACAGGAATGGAATGGAATGATCTGGAATAGAATGGAGTAAAATAGAACGGTGAAGAATGGAATAGATTGGAGAGCAATGGAGACGAATGGAGTGCAATGGAATAAAGTCGAAAGGAATGGAGAGGAATGGAATAGAGAAGAATTGAGTGGATAGGAATGAAATGGAATGGAATGGCGAGGAATGGAGTGAGAAATAATACAATGGAATGGGATGGAGAGGAATAAATGGAATGGAAGGGAGTGGAATGGAAAGGAATGGAGAGGAGTGGAATGGAGAGGAACGGAATGGAGTGGAATGGAATGGAATGTAGAGGAATCCAAAGGTAAGGAATAGAAAGGAATATAAAATGATGGAATGCAATATAGAGGAAGGGAATGGAAACTAATGAAATGGAGAGAAAAGTAAGGCAATAGATGCAGAAGAGTGGAAAGAAATGTAATATGAAGAAGAGGAATGGAAAGGAGAAGAGTGGAATGGAATGGAATGCAATGAAATGGATTGGAATGGAAATAATTGGAAAGGAAATGCATGGAATGGAATGCCTGGGAATGGACCGGAATTGAGATGAATAGAATGCAGAATAAAGGATAGAAGAGGAAAAGAATGGAGAGGAATAGATTGGAGAGGATTGGAGTAGAAGGGGATACAATGGAATGGAATGGAGAGGAAAGGAATGGAAAGGGAAGTAGAGGAGTGGAATGGAATGGAGACAAATGGAAGGGAGAGGAACAGAATGGAATGTAGAGGAATCCAATGGTACGGAATGGAAAGGAATTTTAAAAGATGGAATGGAATATAGAGGAATGGAATGGAATATAGAAGAATGGAATGGAAAAGAAGAAAATGGAGAAAAGGAAGAGAATGGAATGCTGAAGAGTGGAATGGAATGGAAAGAAATGGAATGAATAGGAATGGAGAGGAATAGTGGAATGTATTGGAATGTAATGGAACGTAATGGAATGCAGAGGTATGGAATGGAAAGGAATGGGGAGGAATGGTATGGATTGAAATGGCAAGGGATGGAATGGAATGGAGATGAATAGCATAGAGAGAAATGGAATGAAGAGGAATAGAATGGAGAG
>NW_007252854.1:7226-7889 GCF_000164805.1 Carlito syrichta
GTGGAATAAAACGAAATGGAGAGGAATGAAATGGAGGTGAATTAAATGGAATGGAATGCAATAAAACAGTGAAATGTAATCGAGAGGAATGGAATGGAGAGAAATTCAATGGAGTGGACTGGATTTGAAAGGAGAGGAATGAAATGAACGGGAAAGTAATGGAGATTAATGGAATGGAGAGGAATGGAATGGAATGAAGAGTAATGGTGAGGATTGGAGTAGAATGGAATGGAATAGAGAGTACTGCAATAAAATTGAAAGGACAGGAATGGAGTGGAATGAAATAGATTGGAACTTAATGGAGAGGGATGGTACGGAGAGTAATGGCATGGAATCAGGAAGAATGCAATGATGCAGAATGGCATAGAATGGAATGGAATGGAGAGGAATGGAATAGAGTAAAATGGAATGGAGTAAAGTGGAATGGAAGGGAAGAGAGTGAAATAATATGGAGATTAAAGGAATGGAAAGGAATGGAATCGAGAGGAATAGAATAAAGAGGAATGGAATCTAGCAAATAGAATGGATTGCATTGGAATGAAAAGGAATTGCAGGGGGAGAAATTGAAGGGAAATCAGAGGATTCGAAAGGTATGAATTGAAAGGAATTGAAAGAGATGGAATGGCATTTAGTGGAATCTGATGGAGAAGAAAGAAATGGAAA